>NC_135499.1:200823148-200950648 GCF_052857255.1 Amblyomma americanum | reverse complement strand
TCGCAACTTCCACGCAATTCCAACTACCATCATGTTGGGAACAGCG
Source organism: Amblyomma americanum (assembly GCF_052857255.1). NCBI lineage: Eukaryota > Metazoa > Arthropoda > Arachnida > Ixodida > Ixodidae > Amblyomma > Amblyomma americanum. The sequence goes on along the minus strand of NC_135499.1, from coordinate 200,950,602 downwards.
CTAACACAGGACGGAGCGAGAACACAACACAGGCGCTGTGTTGTGTTTTCGCTCCGTCCTGTGTTCGCGCTGTTCCCTGCATGACCGTTTACCATGCAACAAGCCCAACTCCCCAGTCTTCTGAGTTCCAACTACCCGCCGAGGAAACAGTTGCTCTGTACCGTGGTGCAGTAACCGCAGTATAATGCGATGCTTCCGGACTCACTGCAAGCCACGGTGAGGAGAAAAAAGATCGTATACAGGGCTACGATGAAAACAGAGACGGGAAGGGCTTGAAGCACAGGTTGCATGCTTCTAGCTGGCTTACTTATGGCCGCTGGTCGAGTCCCGCACGTACGCAAAAAAAAAAAAATAGAAAACATTTAGTGAGAGAAAAGCAAGAAGCATTAAAAAATAACTGCAAGAACTGTGACACAACGAAACAAGAGCTTGCCTTAAATGTGAGGTTTCCGTGAGAATTAAGATAGAAAAAAAAAGCGACGTCGGGGAAAAGACGGAACCAAGAATAAAGGTTAGGTACCGTAATTTACGGTGCACAGTCGGCACCCACAGGAATCAATTCTCTTTGAAAAACAAGTTCTTCACTCGATTTCCCGTACCCGGTACAGAGTATACAGGGACTGAGTCTACAGTCCGCGAATTCAAAAGCGTGCCTGAACGCCCACGTCTTTCTTCGTTTTCTCTGGCGAATGAGCGTTTTCTTTTTGTATAATCGCTGGAAAAAAATTGTGCAGCTCACAACCAGCCATGATGAGCATTATCCAGACTGTTAGAGCAAGGAAATTATATCATTTCTACATCGAGAAAAAGGTCGCCTTCGCTATAATTATGTTTTCCTGTTTTATTTTGTTTTTAAGAGAAGACATCTGTTGCGCTAACTTCACTATCTAATTTCCTGTGAGGCGAAACACGGGAGCACACGGCGTTGTCGACTTGTGGTTTATCGTTTACGGGGGTTTAACGTCCCAAAGCGACTCAGGCTATGAGAGACGCCGTAGTGAAGGGCTCTGGAAATTTCGACCACCTGGGGTTCTTTAACGTGCACTGACATCGCACAGTACACGGGCCTCTAGAATTTCGCCTCCATCGAAATTCCGCCGCCGCGGCCGGGATCGAACCCGCGTCTTTCGGGCCAGCAGCCGAGCGCCATAACAACTCAGCCACCGCGGCGGCTCGTTGTCGACTTGTAATAACAGTCAGACTACACGGTATGTCTTATAAATCAGGCGCCATTTTTTTTTATTTCAGCGTGGATTGTAGGGAGAAGACATGCGATATATATATATATATATATATATATATATATATATATATATATATATATATTATATATATATATATATATATATATATATATATATATATATATATATATATATATATATATATATATGGGGATAACTGTTACCACCAGTAATAGCGGGATGGACAGAAATATGAGCACAGCGGAAGTACGACCGCAAAAAAAAAAAAAACCTTGTGTGAGAAATATGTTGCCCTTGGCACGTTACAATGGACGATTTCGAAAACGAAACTACTGTGCAGTCGGCACAATTCTAACATTTAAACGTGTATGATTCGCTGATTATACACCGAAAATTACGGTACTCCCTTTACAGAAAAGTATTTAATAAAACAAAGAAAACTAAGGTGCAGCCATCCAAGGTAGCATACAGGAGTGCTTCTGGAGCAAAATCTGCACTTTCGACGCATCGCAGTCAATCGCATGCTTCAGGGCCTAAATGCACTTCTCCGCCCGGTGACGTCGTGCACCTGCAGTCATCAATCTGGAGGAGAGGCGCAGTCTGACCAAAGCACCTCGAAGGTCACGCTTCGTGCCCACTACTCCAGACCCGTCTATAGGCTCTCAGTGAGGCGCGATCCGCAGCACTGCTGCACGCCGCGCCTCCCTCCACAGACGGCCGCGCAGACACTTCACGGCGCCTACGTTGTTGCCAAAGGGCGAGACAACCGACTCACCTGGCCAATGTTACGGCGCGTTTGATCGCCGAAGCACTCGCATCTCGAGCGTGGCCGAGAACAAAGACAGACGAGCAGGAAGCGAGAAAAGGGGGAGAAGGCGCGCCCGGCTGTCACAACACGCGCGTCGCCTACGGAGCAGCTACTTGTCGCGGCCCCGCATGTCGGGGGTGTCGTGTTTGCCCAGCGGTTCACAAAGAGGTCAGCAGAGCAGGATGTCGTGGGCGGCAGAGACGCCCGTGGCCCTGTCGGGCGCCGGAGAAAGCGGACTCCCGTGCAAGCGCTCTTTCTCTAACTCTGTGCCCCCTTGAACGGGACATCCCCGTTCGAGTCTCCTTCGCGAGAAAATAACGCCCTGTTTCTTTCGTGTCGTCTCGTCTTAAGTTCTGCGAATGGCATTCTTCGAAGACAACAGCTGCGCTCTGGTGATATATTTGCGTGCACAGATTCTCAAAAGCATGCGTCGTCATAAAACGTTAGTTCCTTGTTTACTTAAAAGTGGGTTAACCTTCAGTCGCTCAAGCATTGATGTTGCTATTGGTGCTAGAGCTAGCGTTGATGAACTAAGTATTGATGTCGACGAAGTTGAAAGGGTTACTCTAAATCTAAAAACAAAATCATGCTGAATAGGGCCGCTTAACTACGGAAAGTGGAGCCGTGTCAGTCTGTCTCCAGTGCCATCTCTCTTCTTTTCATGAACGCCACGCAAAGTCTGAGAGGGAACCTGCGGGTCAAGGACTCCAATGTCGGGATACCTGTTGTCTAGCTTTAGAAGTGAACAGTTGAGTGGTGTGAGTGTAAACCGAACAAAAGCATCTGCAAGTGCAGTACTCAGGGTACTGAGAATGATGGATGACAGCAACACAGCAAGGACCGCTTGATGAGGACCTCTTTGACAAATTGAACGAGGTAACGTCATAAAATTCCCAGGAATTTTTACTCTCTTTCTCTCCTGGGACGAGAAACCGGCCCACATGACCCCCTGGATCCCATTATCATCAGCCAGCGGAAAAAAGTGGGAGCCAGCGGAAGGACGTCGGAATTTCCCATTTCATATTACGCCAATGACGTCATAAACCACCGGGAAAGTCCCTGCCACAGCTAATTGTGCAAAAGGTACGGTCACATATCATTCGGAGTACATACATAGCCGACGTATCTTCGCACTGTCTGATAAACCACGAACTTGTAATGCATCTGGATTCGTAAACCTCCAGGAGAGTGGCACTATAACAGCGCGCTTTTTGCGAAAGCCTCGCGTAAAGCCGATAGACAAGCTACTTGCGTCAAGACAGGCGTTCCTTTTCCGATGACCTTTCATAGCTGTTTCGCACGTCAGCGAGGTGATCGAAGCAGTTCGCTGTCACTCCTGTTGGTGACACGCGCTTTCATGAAGTCAAGGCACGTATTGTTTAACGCGGCAACGAATTGCTTTCGCGGAATGCACCAGCACTCCTGTTGACAGCGATCTCTTTTTCTTTTATTTTCATTCCTAGCATTCAGGGCCCTCAGTGCCTTGCGCTTTCCGCACTTACTTCTGCTCGCTTTTCTGGTTATTGCGCCTTACCACCGGGTTTTATGAGGCAGCCAGCGAGCGCATTTACTATAAGTGCCTATCTAAGCAGTACTAGAGTCTGGCCGCAGTATGCAATATAAAAAAAATGAATACAAGCCTTCGTCTTGAGTCCTGAAATAGTCAGGTGCTAGCCACAACGTGCCGTCATTTGCCACAGTCCTTTTCGCATTCCGCGCGTTTGAATGATACTGCTTTGCTTGTGACGTCAGGCACTGCATGAAGCCTCCAGCTCCAGAGTTAGTGGAAGGTCATCAGTGTTACTTTTTCATCGCAAGTAGTCAGCACCCCGCTATGAAGCGCCTATAATTCTTCTTTCCCTCTTTTTTCTTGTTGCTGCCCGTGGAAACGAGAAAAAGGCCGGCGAGGTCCGTCCGTGTGTTCCAAAGCGAAAGCGTCAGTGAGGCAGCCATCCCCGCAAAGAGAGAACGAACAGGCAACGAGGAAAAGAAAAATGTGAACGAGAAGCTTACACATAGAGCTTCAAAGCGGTGACTCGAGTTACCAGCTGCGTTGAGACCCTGCGTCGCATTACCAGCAGCTGCTGGTAATGCCCATCCGCAGCCCTTAATGCTTGCCTTTCCGGGCAGGGCTGCCAAACTTCCGAAGCGAACGTACCTCGAAATAACTGCTTTCGAAAGGAGGCCGCGACGCGGCGCTGCGAGACTGACAGTTCATCCGACAGTGGAAAAGAAAAAAAGAGGAAGTTAGTCACGAAGCGAGCGCCTACCAAGGACTAGGCAGGTTTCTGCAGGCTCAATGGAATGACGAACTTTGATGACCCTTTCAAATTGCACGCGTGAGGCCTCCCGTTCAGTGCACACCCGCCAAGGAAACACTTTATATACTGCTACTTCTTTTTATTAAGCCCCTGCAATCGGTTCTTACCATATTCGACACTTCACTGCATTGTATTACAGTCTGACCAAAAGCAAAACGTTTTTTTTTTTTCAGCCACTTCCAATCGCAGCTGTCATGCTTCCGAGAGTAAACACACGCACGTAAAAAAGCCCGGCTGCTGAAATCCCTACTCGATGCCAACACCGCGCGATTAAGCCGTTGTCGGCCCCTTGGCGTGAGGGAATGCAGACGAGCAGCGTTTTCACGCAAGTATACAGGAAGCCATTATCACACAGCGATTATGACCGCTAAGCGCATGGTCGAACAAGGCGTGCCATAGCGAGGCCTCCTCGGATTGGAAGGCCTTGCTACAGCGTTATTGTTAAGTGGCGGACACCGGCCGGCACTCGGCGCTAATTAGTTGCCTCCTCACGTGCGACCGCGTTCAATGTCGGCCATTATACCGCTGCGGAGAGGAATACAAATAGACGCCTTTTTGGGGAGTCCACCCGTGCATCAAGCAACGCGCGCGTGTTTCTCATGTCCTTCCAGAACGCAGTATTAGCCAGGATATAGTGTAACCTTGCGCGGAGTGGTCGGGAAATGAGAGAACTAAGGGGTGCACATAGGTTGCTTCTGGCTTCTGGTTGCCGTGGTCCCCGCTGGCGAGGAGCGCGAGGGGACGAACCTTAATCTCGTTGTCCTTTAACTGTACACTTATCAATGTGTCCTACAGAAGTGCAAATGCGTATCCTTGATGTGCAGTACTGCTTCCTTTTCTTATTTGTGACTGTTCTCCAAAGGGTACTGTACAATGACAACTTCCGCAAGCCGAACTACCTTCCATGGGCTCAATACATGGTATTGTTTTGCACTAATAATAATAATTGGTTTTTTGGGGAAAGGAAATGGCGCAGTATCTGTCTCATATATCGTTGGACACCTGAACCGCGCCGTAAGGGAAGGGATAAGAGAGGGAGTGAAAGAAGAAAGGAAGAATTAGGTACCGTAGTGGAGGGCTCCGGAATAATTTCGACCACCTGGGGATCTTTAACGTGCACTGACATCGCACAGCACACGGGCGCCTTAGCGTTTTTTTCCTCCATAAAAACGCAGCCGCCGCGGTCGGGTTCGAACCCGGGAACTCCGGATCAGTAGTCGAGCGCCCTAACCACTGAGCCACCGCGGCGGGCAGTTTCGAAGTATGTCAGTGCAGAACCCTGCACTACATGCGCTTACCTTATCCTAAAGATGAAGCAATTGCAAGCCCTGTAGATGTCACCCGTTCTCAAAATTCAGCGTGACAAATGAAAGTTAGCGTTCCGTCATAGTGTCCTAAATTTTGTGGGGGGAGAGGAGCACGGGAGGTAGTGCTGAAGCGTGTTCTGTCGGCACGCAAGAGGTAAAAGAAAGGTAGTGTGTGAGGTTTAACGTCACAAAGCCGTTCACCGGCTATGACAGACGGCCTAGTGGAAGGCTCCGGATGAATGTAGACAATCTGGGGTTCCTTAACGCGCACTGATAACTAGAACAAAAGAGGAGCAATGCTGTATGCAGCCAACTAAAACTAACGTGCTCAAGGGATGTCTACGCCATAACGAGGTCAAAATTAAAAACAAAACCGCCAGCAACGACGGGGGTCTAACGAGCAATTCTGCAAGCGGAGTTCCAGATGCTTCTTCTGTTCAGCAGCTTCGTACACATTCCAGACAGGCGTGAACGCGTTTGCTGGCCGAAGCAAGCATCGCAGGCGCGAATCCATTTCACGCTCTCGTCTCGAGCCAATGGGCCTTATTCCTCGACGACGGGAACTGCCTTAAACGCAGCTGCTTTATCTCGCGTCGCTCGCTGACGCGCGGGTTGTGATGCCGGCTGCTTTCCTTATGGTGACCGGAAGCCTGTTTGCAGATGTGTCTGGGGCGGCGGCAGAAATAGGTCCACGGCCGCACGTAGGTGTCCGCCGCGGACGATAAACGTATCCACCTCAGTGTGCGAAACAAAAGCAAGCGGCTGCGCAGACAAGTGGAGGCGAACACGCCCCGCTCCGCTTCACCTTCGGGGCGGCAGCTGAAGGCTGCACAGCCGGGCTGCGCCACGCTGTGACCTGAATCAACAGAGCGACGTCGTCGCCCGCGGTGCAGCCGCTGCAGCACGCGTCGCCTCGCAGCACGCGCACCGATCTGCCAAAAGGCACGGGCGATCCCTTTCAATTATGTAACACGGTAGACACAACTGGCAGGCAGCGAGGTATCAGTATACGGTGCTTGCAAACACTGCGGCGGTGCAACCGCGCGTTGTTAACGCTGAGCGAAGGGCCGAGGCGGTGATAAGCATTTCGACGTACCAACTGAAATGAAAGGTGGGGCAGGTTGACTCTCGATGGTAAACGCAAAGAGGGCGACAAAGAGGGCAAGCGGGCAGCACTGTAGCGCTGGTCTCTACCTTAATCAGTGTTATCTATGCCTTTCACGAAGTCTACAGTTGCCAGGTCAACTTGTACACCCCGCATCTGAGATATATATCTGGCGCTGAAATCGAAGTCATTGATACGACGGCGAAAAATTATTGCGTCTGGCAATCCTTATCAACAAGAATGCATCCACCGCAGCGGTATGGGCCTAGTGGTCTGAGCATCCACCTCATTTGCGGGAGGCGCGGGGTTCGATCTCCGGTATACCGCCGGAAACCCATCGGTTTCCAACGAGTAAAAGCTTTGGGTCTGGTGCTCAGCTTCTCTGGGGGTGAAATTCGTGGAACAAGGGAGTATTTGACCCCATCTTGTGTGGACAAAAACGCCTTGTGACATGGCAGTTTTTGGCCAAAGATGACCTTGCACCATTAAAATTCATCGCCGCCACTATCATTATCAATAATCTATCTGTATTATTCACTCTTCTGAGGAATTGTATGGGTTCCACTGAGGGTACAATCTAGGCTAATGAGAATGCATCAAAAACGACGATTAAATGCGGGCATGCATCGTGGCATGCATACGAACCTCGCGAACCTCACCAGAGCTAAATTCGATGCCAGCCACTGTACGCGTAGAATATAGTCTACCACACATCGTTTTGACGAGGCGGGAAATTTAAAAGAAACAGTATTGACAAGCGCTCTCGCAGGCACCTATGATGCTCCTCTAAAAATGTCGCAGTTCAGCTCGTCACGTGATCAGCATGTGACGCGCGACGCCATTTAAGGCACGCTAAAAACACCAGGATGCTACACCATGCACTCTGCTTATCGCCAGCTGCCTCGAGAAAAAAAAAACACGGGTCGCATGATCTTCAGTAAGCAAGGATATAAATAATCGGAAAGACGTCAACGGACCAGAACAGACTCGGAACATGTACTCGTATGCGCCGCAGACGGTTCATGCTTTTTTATGTTTTTTTCCCCGCCTACCTTATAAAGGCATGGCACATCCAAAGTTGACCAAACACCTGACTTTCTTTTAGTTTCTATCGTCTATATTCGAACGAACAGCTATTCCGGGAGATTCTTAGTGCGTGCGCCATCGTGATCATACAAAAAAAAAAACAAGGATTCACCACTGGAAAGAAAAAGAGAGGGCATGTGCGAAGGAAAGTTTGGCATCGGACGATGCAGAGCGAAGCATAGCCTCGTTTGCCTGTCTTAACAGAGCAGCGAAGTGCGAACGGTTTACACTGAGCGAAAAGAAATGCGCGCAAGTCGTTCGCGGCTGTTGCATAAATTCTGGCCGCGTCCCCCGATGCACGGCAATGCCACCGACGTGCGATACACCTCAAGGCACACATGCCACTCTTGCGGATGCAACGGTGTGCATAGGCGTCGATGTCTATCTTGGTCGAGCCGCGTCTCTTCGGTGGCATTGGCGACCGATAGGCGGAGAGTGCAGCGCTCGAAACGTGCCCGGCTTCGACAATGCGAATCGATGAGATCTTTCCTCGGGACGGGAGCGAACCCGGCCGTCGACAGGACGTCCCGCAAGGGAGCTCTGCGCACCCGGCACCGTGGTATATACACACACCGCACAACCCTGCCTCCCATTACACGGGAAAACAAAAAACGCCGAGGTGCCAAGCATATGGCACGCTGAGTCATTCTTCACCTCTCGAAGCGTATAAATCTTGCGAAGGCCGACGAGCCGCTTATTAATGCGTCGGTATGGCTAGTGTACCTCCCCTCCCGATGCAACTGTCGATGCGATGTCCGTGGTTGCAGGAGCACGAAGATCCTCCGCCCATCCGGCACCGCTCCGTGACACGGGTGCACCGTATCGGTTGACACATTTGACCAACGACGGTAGTTGGCCCAGCTCGTTCTGGCCAGCCTCCGGAGGCGATAGGTTTTGTGGAGCAAGGAGAGCGACGTGCGCTGATCATTCCGCGTGCGATGGTCTCGTCTTGTATGCACCTTGCGGCGCTGCAATGTGGAGCAGCGGCGCGATCGTTCTGCTTCAGCGAAGGGCTGTTCAGCTTAGCTCGTGTATTGCCTGGGAAAGACAGACTCGAGCCATGACACGCATGTCTGCGCCGTATGATGGGGCATGCCTGAAGCAATTCGCATGCTAGCTTTAAACATGCTGTGCCCGTCCTCTCTGACGCCTCCGGCTTGTTTCGCAAGCGCTTAAAACACTCACAAGCGCTATAGAAGAAGGTAGGCTATATGTGGTAAAATTCAGACGAAACCGCAAAACAAACTGATACGGCATCTGCGCTGTACGTCTGCCGATGTCGTGCAACCGCACATTATCTGAAAATAAATAAAATTTCCAGTATAGTTGTTAGTACTGCCCTCGCAAATATACGTGATTACAGTACTTTTCTTGATCAACGCCGCAATGTAAGAATTAGCTACTAAGTCAAATTCCCGCATGTTGTTGCCGGTGTTAAATATTATTTCGGTGTTGAAGTATATTAAAGGACACTTTCCTGAGAGCTGCTATATTCCTGGCTCACGGCAAGCATGTATACGCTGACCCCACACGAACGAGACCACCTCCGGTGTTATCCATGGCGGCTACGCAAACTACGTGGCGTATGAAGTGCAGGGATCTAAAAGAATAATGGAGAGGACACTTAAGCAGCCTATACTACGTCATAATGCAAAAAAAAAGACGAACTGCGCAACAAGAACACGGACGAAAGGGAGGCAGACACACACTCGTCCGTGTTCTTGTTGCGCAGTTCGTCTTTTTTTGCATTATGATCAACCAACTAGCCCGACAAGTCCTGTTTATACTACGTCGACTGCAGAGAAAGTCCTCTGCGAATGAGTCCCATTTAACTCCGCCCTGCGCCAGGTGTGATCCCCATATCCCCACAAACTCCCCTATCTAACAGTCCTTCCCCCAGCTAGGTTTACGTTTCCTTTGAATCCATACCGTTACCCAAAGGGACCATCGGTTATGCTATCTTCGACCGGAGATTTGGGCGAGTTGCGGATAGTTCATCAGGATGTTACCGGATATATTCCAGCAGTCGCTATAACATCAGCAGAGCAACGTTATTTGCGGAGAACAAAAACACCACGGATCTGTTGAGCGATACACGGGTCTATTCAAGGCGCTCCCACGCCCGTCCTTCTCGAGGCAGGTAAAACCCTGAGAGCAGCATTCCTCAATCGTACGTGCTCCCGGAGGAAGCAGTGCGCAGAGGTGTGAGAAGCGCAACGCACGAGCTCCGGGCAACGGCGCCGCCGCGTTGTCAGAGAGCCGCGACCTCGACGGGATCGCAGTGTATACGCTATACTGCATCAGAGGAAAAACAGCTGCGCTCCCACAAAGCGCGCACACGTATACGGGAAGGAACAGAAAGAAGGCCGAACGACGCCGTTGCTTCCATGTGAAATGATAACACTCCGCCATTTCCAGTGTTTTTTTTTTCTCTTTTTTTTTACCGAGGATAAGGACCGAGTCGGTCGGCCAGCGCACAGACGCCGCCATCCGTGTCGAGGTGAATCCGAGTCGAACCGAGCGCGCTCTTCTTTTGTCCGCGCTTCCTTCATGCCCAACAATCTCGATATCTCTTTCACTTCCTTTCAGTTTCTCTCTCTCTCTCTCTCTTTCTCTCTTTATTTTTTCCAGCGACCCCGTATTCATGAGAATGGCGGCTGCGAACGTTTCCTTCCTTTTCATCAAGGACCCTCAGGCACCGCTGGCATAGGAAGGATAACTTGCGCTTCTCTAATCTTGGCTGTGGAAAGCGTGCTTCGCTTCAAATCTCGCAAAAAAACCTTCCCCGGTCGTAGATCGGGGCAGCCTTCGCCACCCGTGGAGGAGGACGAGCGAGGTTGGCGCGGAACGAGTCTTTAGATGGAGTCGATGAGCCGCTGATGAAACTCCGGAGGCGCGCCGATGTCTTCTCACGATGGTTGATTCCCATGCGGACGTCCGCCCACGACATCCATTGAGCTCCGAAGCCAGGAGAGTTTGTTGCGCGCTCGACGCTGCTTGCAACGCCTTGTCACGCGCAGCATCTTACTGTAGTGCAGTCATTCCAGCAGAACAAAGGACAGCCATAGTATTGTTGTGCAACAGGTCGCATCCGCGTTAAAAACACCAGGTTCGACAAATCGACGAAGTAGTAAGTGACCGTAGGAGATAAACGACTCTCGCGGTTCACACGAGTGCGAAAGAGCTATGTGCAAGTCCAAAGCACGATGTGACGTTACACAGCTGCAGACACGAACGCACTAGACAGACAACGTTTACTGGACAGACAGGTTATATCACATGTATATGACTGGGAGGTAAACAATGTTTTCTTGCAAATAATCTTTCTTTTGTGGGGAAAATAGTTGAATGGTGTCACTGACGGAGCAGAACAGCGGGACGAGCAGGAATCCGCTCAGACAGTCTGCACGGCAGGAAACGAGTACAACAATTGTAAAACTGTCTTGAAAGCTGAGTCGAGCGTCGAGCATTTGATGTTTTTCGAAAGCGATAAGCATGTCCCTGAAAAGAGTGCTCCCTTGAGAATTAAAAAAAATGTTTTGTAGCTTTTCCTGAGATGTCAAAGGCGAACAAGCAACTGTGAACAACCGAGATCTATGACTACTCTTGTAGAGGACTCCGCACAGTTGCCTTTTCTGACGTAAATGCCCTTTTCCGGCTGACCGAGCATCAGCGGCATGGATTCCCCCCCCCCCTTTTTTTTTTACAGGTGTGGGCATAGATTTAGAAAGGGGGCTGGGACTGAGCCTTGTTTTTCTCAGTAAACAAAAACGGGGGGGGGGGGGGGGATCGCAATGTATTGTGACTTAAACGGTAACACTGATAACTTCAAACACGTTGCTATCAGCATCATGTCTTGACAGGTCTTACCCATACCATGCCCGTGCCAGTTTAATTACGGAACAAAATATGCTCGCTTCACCATTCGATGCATACATGAAGGATCAGCGCACACTTGTCCACTTTATCTTAAAGGCAAGTACATTTTTTTTTTTTCAGGCGCTGCAGTACCTTATGCACGAAAGCAGAAAGCAGAACGGGGCGACGAAAAAAATAGCTAGGGCGCAACGAGGCGGTGGGTGCGAAACACGGGGAATTAAGGCCGGACAACACGCGCCCGCAAAAAAAAAAAAAAGCCAGTCATTGGAAGCGGCCGGACTCGAGAGAGACTCTCGTAACGGTTTGGCGCCATTGTATACGTCGTCCCCCGCACTCGGCGGCGAGGGCGTTATCACGAGGAAACGCTTAGGGGGCCGAACACCGCGGTGCGGCACGCGCGCTATACGAGTGAGTTGAGGCTGTTGTTCCGGTTTACAGCGCCCATCGGCTTACGTAAATACTCGGGGAGAAAATTCGGGTCACTCGCGTCGCGCGCAGCATTTCGTCACAAGCGCCTACACCGGATGGGAAGGGAGGAACTTTCTTCTCCTGTCGCCGGCCCCCGGCGTCACTTCGATCGGCGCTGCCGATTGCAGAAGTCGCCGGTTCAAGGGACACGGCAGCCGGGTGCGCGGAGGAGGCCGCTTGTCGCGAGGCCATCGGAGATGTGCCGGGCGTAAGAAGACATCGGCCGCGAGACAATGCACCCGCGCGTACAGATGGGGACGCTCAGAGGGGGATATCGGCTGGGATGGTAGAAACCTTGTACGGCCGTTATCGTACAGCCGAGGCGCATTGGGAAACGGCCTTCTTGAGAAACGCACATATGAGGAGATTTCCACTTGCCGTGTACCGCCACTGCCAAGACAAGCAGGCTGCACGCATGGTTTGCTTCTCAGTTCTGCAGTAGAGCACTTATGCCGCCCCTGAAGCCCTGAATATGTACTTATCTCTAAGCTATACGTAGAACCCTTGTCCTCACATTTCGAGACCGTTTGATCTTTAGGGAAGCCCATGGGTTCCACTTTGCGAATGAGAAGCAAACCTTGCAGCAAAGACGTTACATGGGACTAAAAATGGGACGAACTTGCCAGACCGCGGTGAGTGAGCGAGTGATGACTGACTGACTGTTGACTGAGTGAGTGAAAGTGAGTGGTAACTGAATGAGTGATGACTGAGTGAGTGAGGGCGAGAGTGATCGATCAGTGAGTGAGAATGAGCGAGTGAGAGTGAGCAAGCTAGTGGGAGATGGTTCAGTTAGATTGATTACAGAGTTGTGAGCGAGTGATGACCGTGTGAGTCAATAAGAGTGTGATGACTGACTGAGTATTGACTGAGCGAGGGATTGATGACTGAATTAGGGGGTGATGACTGGGTGAGTGAGAGATGAGTTAGTGAACGAGTGAGAGATTGGTTTTATGGGGTTTAAAATCCCAAAGCAACTCAGACTATGAGGGACGCCGTAATGCAAGGCTACAGATAATTTCGACCGCCTGGGGTTCCATAACGCGCACTGACATCGCGCAGTACACGGGCCTCTAGCATTTCGCCTGCATAGAAATTCGACCGCCGCGGCAGACATCGAACCCGCGTCGTTCGGGTCAGCAGCCAAGCGCCATAACCACCGAGCCACCACAGCGGCTGAGTGAGTGAAGTGAGCGAGAGCATAGTTTCTTTTTCTTGATCTAGCAACCCAGTTCATCTGTAGAGACCACTTGGAAGTCTTTACACACCTGAATGGTTATCAGATTGATCTAAGTCTAGCGACTAGCTATGTAATTAAGCGAATGAGTGGCCGAGGGAGGAATGTTTCTGGTTGGTTGGTTTATGGGGTTTTAACGTCCGAAAACGAATCAGGCTATGAGGGACGCCGTAGTGAAGGCCAGGCTCCGGAAATTTCGACCACCTGGGGTTCTTTAACGCGCACTGACATCGCACAGCACACGAGCCCCTGGAATTTCGCCTCCATCGAAATTCGACCGCTGCGGCCGGGATCGAACCCGCGTCTTTCGGGTCTGCAGCCAAGCGCTATAACCACTGAGCCACCGCGGCGGCCTGAGGAATGTTTCTACACGCTCATTCTTACTGCTTGCTTCGGCCCTGTGTCCCTTCTCCATTTTTTATACCAATATATGTACTGAGATATATGCCACCATCTGGATGCACTCAATTGAATTGTCTTGCAAACAATGCTTGCAGACGCTCTATGCGCATTAACATCTTAGGAACACAACAAAAAGACGACACGTAACTGTAAATCATATACATCAAACTAACTGCGTTGCCCGCAGTTATCTGCAACTCCGAGGCTTTTTGGAACAGCTCAGTAATCTTTATCTTCTATCTGGACCCAATTGAAAACACTCAAGGATCAACTGCTTAATCCCTGCCCCGTCTGCCGCACGTCAGCACCACGTCAGTGAGACCGTATGCGAAACGCACCCTGTCATCGCATGACGGAGAAAGCACTGCACTCCAGATGGGCGCCCCGCGGCCGCTCGCGCCATCGTTTCCTCCAGCGCCCCACTGCTGAACAATGAACCGCATTCAACAACAAAGCTCAGTGCAGAAACCGCAGACAGGAAGGCAGAGCGGAGAGGCGTGCCACGCGCCAATGCGTCCCCTCCGACGCGTGCGGTCACGTAACCTGGCGCCACGGTGGAAATTACCGGGTCTTCTCCGGCGTATGCGCGCAGCCGCCCACGGAGACGCCGTGGCGCGCATTTCCGAGGCGGAGCCCACGGCCCTTGTTAGGAGCTAGGGGGCGTTAACGTCGAGGATCACTCGATCAAACAGTGCTCGACGCTGCGCGGGACCGTCGTTATTACGCTCGCGCACCGCCGCAGCAGACTCGATACCGAAATCATCAAAGTGTTTGTGCCTGTCCCACTTTAGCGAACCTCCTCTTGAACGGTATATATACTCCGCGTAGGATAAGAGGGGGACCGGCTTCTCCTCTTGGAGCGCGTTGACTGACGACAGCTGGCACGCAGACAGAAAAAAGAAAAGAAAAAGGAACATGAAAGCGTGAGCGAGGGTGTTCTTGAAGCTCGTGGCAGCACAAGCTGCAAAACGAGACGCGCGCGCGTGCCTTCGTTTAGAGGCTGGTTCGTTACAGCAGGTCGAAAGTTCGAATGGCTGGCCCCCGTCTCTAGGAGAGGGGGGGGGGGGGTGGAAGCTGCTTCCGCGTTGTTATACAGCTTTAAAGTCACGAGAGCGACCCGGCTTGCACGATCGGCCCGTAGAATGCGAAAGCTGCCGATGTGTGCCACAACAAATACCCACCGAGTGCCGATGCAGACGGCATTCGGTGAAAAAAAAAAAAACAGGCGAAAAACGGGCCCGCTGTTTGTTTGTTTTTTGAGCATGACAAAAAAAAAACGCCCTTGGGGCTTGAAAAGGTGAACTTTAGAGGATCCACAGAAGAGCCGAAATCAGGAAACATTTTGTTTTAGAGGCGATATTGAACTTTTACAGCCTTTCTGGAAGACCCGCCGCGGTTGTTCATCACTTGTTAATTACAAGGATAACGGAACAAGCAATCCCAACGGCGTGCTCGTCAAATATATAACAAAGACATTAATTAACTATTTTAAATTTCCTGAGCAGATGGAGAGTCTAGATAAAGTCCGCCCCTACGCGTGCGAGTAACAAAATGGCCGACCCCATTAGCCGCTCGCTCTCCTCACCAAATTAAAATTCCGAAACATAAAAAAGAAACGAGGAAACCGGCTAATCTCAGCAGAGAAAACAAAATACGTGTTAATTTCCGCTTGGCATCGACGAAAAGGAGCTCAACGTGAGGTTACGTATGCGCGGACCAGAACTCGGGCGAACTCGGAAGAAGCCGGCAGCATCAAAACAATAATTATTATCATAATAATAATAAACTCGACCTGCAACTACATCCAGCGCTCGCTCGGCCGAGGAAGTGCAAAGGAAACGCGTGCCAGAAACGCGACTGCGGACGCAAATTAATGGCGCACGCGGCACGGAAGCCCGGCACGGGTCACCACTAATCCGGAATAAAATTTGCATGCCCGCGATAGTCGAAAGGCAAAAAGGGAAAGCGCGCGCCGCCTGGTCAGATCGTTGCTGGGGTCGCGTAGCAGGCCGCTCCTGTATACAGCGGGTCTAATCGAGCACCAGGCAGGCTAAAACCTGCGCAGCAAAAAAAAGAAAAAAGAAAGCGGTACAGCAGAGGCGGGAGCAGATTCCGCGACGTTCAATGCATCTATACCGCGGTCCACATCGCGATTACGTGTCGCGCGTGGCCCACTTGAATCTGCTGCGCGGCTCTTTGCCCTGATAGATGCAACGCGCCTTCGAGCGTTTAATTCGCGTCCCGCGGAGATTTCCCCGAGAAAATCGTTGCGACCCGTGGCACGACGCGGCACGTGCTCGCGAGAGGTCATCGCTGTCGCGTCGCTGCAACGACACCTTCGGAGCTCGGCGAGAGAAAGTTGCCTCAGATCGATTGCCTCGTTTTGCGACCCTCCGAAAGGTGATACCACGACCTGGTACTACGTGCAGATCCGCTAGGTGGCCCTTTTTTTTTTTCTTAGGCCTCGTAAACTGTGTCCTCGTCTGCGGAAGTAGAGAGACGGCGCTACCGTACATCATATACCGTGCACGGAGAATGCGTATTCCAGCTCTCCATTTAATCTAAAGTTGCTTCCGAGGCTTAAAACATGATGAATAGACTTGTTCCGTGGAATACGCACATATGCCATTTATCTGTCGATTGCTTTGACACATAAGCAGCGCGGTACGCCCGCGAACTTTGTGCAGATAGCAAGTCCTGTCCAAATGATGGATGGTTCATGGTTTACGGGGGTTTAACGTCCCAAAGCGACTCAGGTTATGAGGGACGCCGTAGTGAAGGGCCCCGTAAATTTCTACCACCTAGGTTTCTTTAACGAGCACTGACATCACACAGTACACGGGCCTCCAGAATTTTGCCTCCATCGAAATTCGACCGCCGCGGCTGGGATCGAGCCCGCGCCATTCTTGTCAGCAGCCGAGCGCCATAACCACTGAGCCGCCGCGGCGGCCCAAAGAATAGAGACATCATCTCATCCGGAGCTAGCACACGGCTCCTATAATGCTGCCAGGCAGCAAATGGCGGGCGCACTACGGCAAAGCCAGGGTTATATATCCTAAGAAGAAATCTAAGCTGAGCACCAGTGCTGGCAGCTAGCAGGAGCTCCCCTAATCTCTTGCGTGAGCGCATAGAAGCGACCGCCATTGCGGCTATATGAAGTTTGCGTGTTTTGAACATTATTTTATCTTTGCGTTCGACTAAATATGTCAACTGCGCGTGGCAATGAGTTGTAGTGAACAAAATGTTTTCTGGATTCACTTTTACACTTCTCGCGAATGAGCGCCGAGCAACATTTTGAGCATCTTGAGCAAGTTGAGTCCCTGCCCGCTTTTACAACGTACACTTCATTCTCCAGTCAGCCGAGACGCGTAGGTATTACGCTACAACGCATTCAGCGCAAGTTTACGCTAACTATACCTCCTCCTCATTATTCAGCGCCTGTTCGTATCAGAACACTTCCGGTGTACATTTGTATATACTGCAAAACGAAAAACTTTGTGCCGCGAGGATAACCGCTCACTTTCAGGAGGAACACGTCTGTTGAATCGTGCGCTGGCAAGGGGGACACAAATTGCCTTTGCTTCTTGCCGTAAGCAGCTCTCCAGCGGCGATCTAAATGACCGCACTGCAAGAGATACCGTATATAAATGAACGTCAGCTATGAACGTGCCTTTCAGTGCAGCAACGAACGTCACAGTCGACCTACCAGTCGACTTGCGGCCACTCCTAGTCCGGAACGTCCGGTCTATAACATTTGTCCGTAAAGTTCCGAGACTGAGTCTATTTAAAAAAATGCGCTTAACATTGAAATCATTTGTGCAGCACCCCTACGAAATAGTCTTCCTTGCAGTCTATGCACAGCTTCCAACGCTTCTTGAGGTCTTGGAAACAGTTGGAAAGCGCTTCTTTTCGCCGGGCGGTCAGCTCCTTTGTCGTGGCGTCTTGAATGACCTCCACGCTCCCCATCCAGCGACCTTTTAGGACTTTCTTCACACGAAGAAACAGAAAAAAATCGCATGCGGAGAGGTCAGGCGAGTATGGCGGACGGGGAAGTACAGTAATGTTGTGCTTGGCGAAAAATTTTGGCGAGAAATCTGATAGTATGCGGACTGTAATGGTGCGGTCTTGCTGTACAATTTCCGTGATCCGAGCCACGTTGTTTTCATTCCGTGAGGTTGAATGGCGCCCCTGCCTTGTGTTGTCTTCCACCGACCTTCCCCCCGAAACGAACCTCATGTGCAACTCGAAAACTCGCGCCCGCGATAATGTCTCGTTGCCGTAAGCGTCACGAAGGAGCTCAGACGTGTGTGTGGCTGGCTTGCCAAGCTTTACACAGAATTTTATGTTTACACGCTGTTCGACGTGGACGTCCATCTCTCCACATTCACTCACAGTAAAATGCTCATACGATTAGTGATAACGTATTTTCTACATGTAGCGCTATCTATCGGCTGCCACAGCAATTAACATAAATAGCTCGGGTTAGCCCGAAAAGATGGCGCGACACATACGCACCAACATTTGTTTTGGGGAATAATTTCTAGAGAAGAAGATAAATCTCTCTCGAAACTTTACGGACAAAGGTTGTATACACGCTGGCAATGAGGCCACGTTGGTGTCGAAATCAGGTGTGCAATAAATATTTACTCTTTCACTTTCCAGCGGCAATGCAAAGCATGTGATGTGGAGTAATTCGCTAATGGCGTGCATGAATTATAAGTTCGTGTTTCACTTAAATTTACAAACGTGCAGCAGGGACCGGACAGGTCCTAACTTCCTGATGATTACAAACAGTGGCGATTTATGCACGTACACAAAGATTGCATGACTGTGAAGTTAATATAACAGTTATTTACATGGGCACGCCTTTCACGTTTTTCTGGGACGTAAACAAAGCTGCCGTGAAGTCTAAAACAATTCTTGCATGAGCGGGAGCCTTATGACAAAAAGAACATGAGGGGATGGGAAAAATGGGAGGAGTGGGAGGGTATACTATAGTGACTTTAGCAATACGGTATAATACATTATTCGTTCGCATTGCATAGGGTTGGCAGTCTGCATTACAGTAAGCGATGGTTTCTTTAAGTTTGTCTGAGGCAGAAGTCTGGTGACCGTGTATTGTAGCGCAACGGATTAGGCAGCTTAACTTTTGCTCCTTGAGTGCATGCCGACTTTGGGCACTTGGTAGTAGATGCGTCGCGCTCGACTGAGCAGATAACGACTCCGTGAATAAATACGAGGTTGTACAAACAGCAGAGCACTACCACCAGGTGCAGCATGCGCAGTCTCGGTTAAAGCCTTTGGTGCACGACGGCTGCTCGTAATCACGCGCAGTTTCCACGATATAAATCTGCGATAAAGGAGGGGTATGGGTGAGGCAAACGGAGAACAAAGCGACAAATAGGCCAACACGGCGCAGATAACGCTCCCTTTTATCTACAAGTCGCAATCCCCGTACCGCGTATTGCACCGCCCCGCCAGCAGATCCAAGGTCTGGAACGCCTCTCCGCAGGCGCTAATCCCCGCGAACTGAACGCATCCGTGTATTCGGGCATTTACATTAAGGGGATCGGAACGGATCGGTAGGCAGGAAGGCAGGCCAAAGATAAGGAGCGCTCAGACGTCGCCACCCGTCGTCCTTGGCTGGTATTTAATGCGCCGGCACCAGCGGCGGCAGTGCGCCGGCAGCGCCTTCGTCGTGCGCCGACCGCCCTAATGGAAACTGCAGTGCTCATTAGGGCGTGCGCACATGTGCGCGCGGACGGTGTCTTTCGCGTGTTAGTTCGATTCCGCATGCAACACACGGGGACCGAGTCACAGAGAAGCGTGCAGGAAATAAGAAACGCGCACACAAGTCTGATTGACTTGCCTCTCTTATTCCTGCGCGCTCGTGTGTGCCTGCAGTCTCATTAGACTCGTGCAAATTTGTGGAGAGTCGAAGTGCAGAAAGCTAATTAAGTGCTGCATGTGCGAAGCTGTTCGGGCGTAATAACGCTTTTTTAGCGTTCAGCACCTGTGCTCTGGCTAATGACGAGCGCTAACGATATACAAGAGCCAAGGTTCCGGTCGTTTATGAACCTTTATTACGCGTGAACAGCTTCGTTGTTCCGACCGAGGTACACAGAGGCCGGTCGCAGCCTGCACAGCAGAGCACGGTTTTAGTGACTCCAGCGCGTAGCGCAAGCAACGCAGCTCGCATCGAACTCATATACTAGATGCATCCCAATAAATCTCCGAGACCCCCTCGCGAGCGAGCGATATCGAGAGGCATGGCTCTGAGACGCCGGGAACAGGTTTAGTGGAGGCTAAGAAAGAAATGGAGAAGCGGCCGGATGAGCGCCCAGAGGAGACAGCATGAGGAGGTGCGGAGCTGCCTGTAACCCACATCTTCGCCGCAGCGCGCACGGCGAAGCCTAGCGTGCGCTGAGGCTATATAAAAACAGACCGCGAGGCCCGGACGCGCTCAACCCCCGCGGAGTATATGCTCGCGCCGCACCGTTCGTGTCCGGCGCACTTCCGATGCTCCGCCGGCCCTTCTCGCCCAGCGACCACTTCCGAGTGAGGGAGCGGCGGAGAAAGGAAAGATACACAAGCAACACTGGGAGAAAGGGAGAGAAAGAAAGACGCGGAACGGACGAAGACGACACTTCTCTAAGTTTCTTTCTCGCGTTTTCTTCTTTCTCTTGGGCAAAAGTTAACGCGCGCGAACAACCGGGCCGCAAGCGAAGCGGACGCTCAGTCATTACGCCACTCACGGAAGAAAGAAATACTGGGGTCTCGGCGGGATGAAACGAATAACAGAATGATTGAATGACCCTACAGAGAGCTGTAATGCTCTGGGCCCACCCGTATAGAGTAGAGGAAATTTATCGAGCGAGTATTCCACGTGATACTTTAGTAGCTAAAATAGCCGACACGAAAGTACCCCATAGTGCAGCCCCGAGTGCCGTTGTCTATAGTGCGCGAACGGTGTAGTCCCGACTGCTACGTGCTGCCGTCTGAGATCCACGTAATTACCGAAACGAGCGACGCAAACCACCGTCCTTAAGGGACCGCAGTAAACCGAAAGGTGCTTCCAGCTCTGAGCCCCTGATTAACTATCACTGCTATTCGCATCACAGCGTAAGCTCCAGACAAGTGCGCTGGGGGCTTTAGGCCAGCTTTTATTTTACTTTTCTTGCGCACAGAGCGAATCTTAGCGTGACTACCGCGCCGCTCCGCGAGACAAGTCTTAGCCTCGTTATTGCGAGAAAATAAAACAATAAAAAACCGTCGATTTACTTTTCAGACCAGCGCAGGTAGTCGCGTCACGTAAACGATGACGCATGGGTAGATCCTATACCATGAAGCAGTATCGAGCATACCTTATCCTTGCATTACGACGAGCAGTCTTTGATCGCATCGTGGTAATAACAGGCTTCACGCCAGCGGCAGCACCTATACAGGCGCTCACGAGGCTGCTTGCTGAAGCATAAATAGCCACTGCACAATATTCACTGCACCCTATCTCTCTCGGATACAGCGTAGCCTCATTACTTTTTCTTCTACGAACGCAAGAAGAAAGGAGGAACGAGCCTAGCTTTTATTATTTTTTTCGCCATGCTTCCACGTCAGTGATTGTGACCTCAAGTGGGCATTTGCATTCCTTTCTTTTGCCCGCGTAAAACGAGTTTTCTTCGGTGATTCCGGGCGCCAAGTTCCTCTACTCTCACGGCGTGCACTAACCTTGCGTAACCCCGACTCGCCAGCGAAGAGGACCTCGCAGTTTCGGCACAGCCACTTCGCGATGACCGCCGCCACAAACAGGAAACAAAACAGCCTCACGACGCGGGGAGAAAGTCCAGCCGTAGAAATAACCATTACGCGCATATTCCCGCGAGGCCCAAGAGCCGTGCTCGGCGCTCCGCTCGTTGGGGCGTAAAGGGTAGATAGAGCCCGCCCTCCTTCGGACCCGAGTGCGCGTGAGCGCGCGCGTCGACCTCAGTGCACGCTTCGGCCAGCTTCTCTTAAGCGTTTGTTTTTCGCGCGCGTATTGCACGCCCGGGGAGAATCTAAAACGAGGAGAGGAAATCGAAGTCAATGCGGCGGCGTTGCCTGTCGTGACTGGGCTTAAGCACGCTGCAGGTGGCGGTGATTCTCGAGGAACGGGGGGCATGACTGAGCCGACGGGTCGCACGCGGCCCGGGGTTAACTAACGATTCCGGCCGCCAAGCGGGTCCGTGATGGGAATCCCGTTATGAGACACGTTTTCCGGTTGAACCAGCGCGCGGCGCTAGGAGCGCGCAGATCGCAGCTGTCACTTCCGGTGTTACTTCCGCACCCTTGTCAACGCTGTCAAATCGTTTGCCGCGCGCGCGATCTGCCGATTGCGGGCACGTGTAGCGATTCTTTCCCGGTTTCCAAGCACGATTCGTGTTACTTAAACACGATCACGTATCGAAGGTATGCAGCCAGAATGGTCACGCATGCAGATCAGAAGCCACATTCTTGCAAATATAGTATAGCCGTATAGGACTATGTGTCTGGACTCGTAACAAGAAGTTTTGACTATCAGTGCGCTTAAATACTTTATACCAGACTACCTCCAAGGAAGTGCAAGTTCACAGTGTACAAGTCACCACAATGGATCCTTCAATTTTCGTTTTTTCCTATACGGTGATTCTGGAAATGACGGTCTGCAAAAATTACATCACTTTCTGAATTCTGAAGTGTAGCGCTGTGAACACTACAGTGTTATTTCTTTCCTCCGTTACCTTCATATCAGAGACGCACTTCCTCCAGCAAAAATAAACAGTACTTTTAAATTAAGTGACAGCGTAAAGTGAGAAAGCTGAGGTTGAGTCACTTTATTTCTCAAGCTTTCCAGAAAATGAATAAAAATCTGAAAATTGTTCTTTCGATGCCTCAATAATCCTGGCACTGCTCCTCAAGGAGAAATGAGGCCGGTTTTCGATAAAGCAGCTCAGTTATTGATTGTCCCGCTGCAATAGAATCTCCTTGAAGGGCTGCCAGAAACCCAACCCAAGAAATTCAACGTTCCTTCGTTATCGCCTCTCTTTCGCTCCTAAGTCACTTGGCGCGCCGACCGAAAAAATCCAGGCCATGTATTATGTCAACGCGACGACATGACGTAGCGATATCGAAGCGACATTGCATGCAAATCAGGCAGGCCTCCGAGAAACACCTTGCTGTACTTTGCATCTCGCGAAAACCGGCACGGTTCGAAAGGCTGTTCGCACAGAAGTAAAAGGACACAGACTGGAGTCATACGAGCATGAAGAATGCAATACATAAAAACAAGAAGTGAAGATGACAGCAGAAAAACAGTCAGCGCCTTAAGCTTTATCGTGACCACCGTGACGCAAGAAATCAACGCTTTACGAGGCTAGCGACTCAGCGAAGTAGAAAGTAACAGATTCATAAAGCTGGACGATTGGTACTTAATGCCGCGGGATTTTGTTTGCATCTTCATTGTTTTTTCAACGGTTGCATGCTTGTTAAATATATTTAGTTATAGTTATCGTTCACGATCCGAACCATATACTTAAGTGACAGACCACCGCTTACCGCGGCGATCATCACGATCATCGTATAGTACCAACCGACGAACTTACCTCACCTCAACAGTCTTCCCACAGAGTCAGAGACTAGCATAAAAACTCTTGTGACGTTTGTGGTGCTCATAATTTAGGCTAACCGCGCCATCCACGCGTTTCAAAGAAATAGAGACCGCAACAAAACTGCCAAAGACGTTGGTTGCTATCCTGGATACTTTTTTTTCTCATTTAGCCCGTAGAGACGCTGCCAAATCAACACCCTTCTCTCTTACCAAGATCAGCCATGCAAACAAACAAATGTTCCTCTTGCATTCGTCAGCGACATTCTCCTTGCTCATGGGAACCTATACACTGCAGTAAATATGTTCGCCAGCCGGTTTCGGTCGAGGCACTTATCGCCGCTCAAGACAAGCTATGACACGAGCTGCAGTCGACATCAGGCTGCTCTCTTCAGACGTCCAGGCTGCTCGCCATCCCTCCCCTTTCCCTTTTTTATTCTTTTCGGTGAGGAGGACTGCCCTCCGCCGCCGTCTCACCGATGTTATTTATACACTCTGAGGGTGCTGTTATGTTTCTTCAACTGGATGTGGTTAAGCACGCAAAAAAAAAAATACAGGGCCGAGTTGTTTCAAGGCTAGCACTGCTGGCAGTGGTCATAAAGAATAGGCTGGCACGTTCCAACGGCGGGGGTTGTACGCGGGACCGAGGTACCTGGCGTGTTTATTCCTCGCCCCACATCGCAGTACTCTCTGTGACAGCTTAGTTGTCCTTTAATCTCTTATACCCGGCGGTACAGCCTGATAAACTTTATTTTTGTTTTATTTACCATGTCTCACCATGACTTTTCCCTGAGGCTGCCCGCAGTGCGCGTTCTGTGCTTTTCAAGAACCGTCGACACATCTTCCGTGCAGTCACCTGACAGCGGCGTAAAGCAGTGAATAATCCCATACCCTTCGGCGAAGCTTGTGATGACGTAAGCACGTTCTGAATCTGCTTTCCGCCTTGTTCCCCCTCTGCGTAACACTGGTTCTATCTTACTGACACACGTTTTCAAAGCAAACGAAGTGCAAGTTCGAACTAAACACTACGTGTACCTGTGCTCTCTATCGGTCGAGGTAAACCGGCACTGATATTGCGGGTCAGTGAGACACAGACAGGAAACTAACATTTTAGAACCTGGCTCACTGGAGTAGAAGTACTTGCACATGTACGTCATTACATGTAAGCTGGCTGTGACGACTGAAGACAGATCTCCCCAGCCACCAGAGACCCTGCAACCGCGAGAGCACCGGGACGTCCTGACTCATCTGTCATCAACCATCCATGGCGCCCCGAAGGACTGCCAATTCTTCAGACATCGAATGAACGGGACAACGCACTCAATCAATCGACCTGTGTGGCGCTGCGCGCCATGAATACGAAAGAAAGTGATTTCTCTCTCTCTTTCAATCAATATATTTTTCCGGTGCTGTCACAGCAGCTGCATGTCGCGACAGAGACACGGCCGGAAACTGTGGAGCCCCGGATAGCTCGGGCAACATGATTGATACCAACCTTGACGGTTCCCCGAGTATCGTTCTGCCCCGATGCGCAACCATTCTCTTCTTTTCCCCGCCGTGCACAGAGATCCCTGTTAGTGAGCGGCATTCCACTTGCGTACGCATTGCGGGCGCCGCTCGGTTACTGCGAGCGATAACTAATACGTCGAAGCGCCAGTTAGCTCATCACGCAAGCCCAAGGTCCTGGCTTCTGGCGTAACCACTGACCTTAGCGGCTGATATTTTTTTTTTGTCTAGCCGTAACGCGATAGCAGGGGCCTTGCTGCTTACGGACACTTTGACTAGCCCTTCAATGGCACAGCGCGCGAGCCTTGTTACGCGAGTTCGTCCGCGTGTAAAAAAATGCCTCATACCTCTGTATTCTGTATACTGAATTCGTAGATTTTTTTGTTTAGTTTTTTTCTTAACAGCTAGTAAAAGCTGCTATTGCTTTGGTTTTGCCATAGAGCACTGCACTGTAGCGTGGAATCGACAGTATTAACCGGCAGACCTTAGTTACTTGGTTAATTAATTCCGTTTAATTCGTTGAATTTTTCTAATTGGGGTTAATTAAAATCAACTGCCGCCTGCGACGGTTGCCAGGTAGCAAAGTGGGGAGAGGGGGAAATACCCATCTGCACATTTCGAGGAGAGTAAAGAGGGGACAAGTGCGAGAGAGAAGAGAGAGGGTGTAGGAGGCGACGGGTGGCCAGGTCATATTTCGCTGATTCGCATGAACTCGGCTAGTCTTTCTCTAACGGCTGACGATGTAGATTCGACGGCCAAATGCAGGGATATAAATGGCTAAAACAAAGCTATAAAACTTTTCGCTGATTAATGTCCTAAACCGGTAAGCTTAGCTGCATTTTTTTTTGCCAGTCACGAAGACGAGGTTGGCGAAACAACAATGTCGTAAATTTCCTTACCGCTGTAGAAGCATCTACTCCTTCCGGCCAACGCGTAACTAAAGACGAAAGGAATTTCCAGTGATCTAAAACGGACAGGGAAGAGACGGTGCTGCAGTGTATTAAAAGTAAAGCTATTGTACACAGTCTTACTAATAAGCAACATAGTCACAATCGATCAGTTTCAATCGATCTAGACTTATCACACTCAAAAGCACTGAATCGCATTCTCGAAAACTTGTTTGGTGTGATCATGCTTCAATTGTAAAAAGCTGCCTAGGAAAACAACTCACAAGCTATAAGAAAAATAACGACGATAGCCACGCGTTTGCGCTACATTTTTATGCGCTTACAGAAAGGCGGCATTACACATTCCTCGGCACATCGATGGACAACTCGCTCCCAGTGGCGCGCTTCGACAAAACAGAAAAGGGGGTAAAAAACATGTCTGCGCCCCGAAGTTATTTAGTGCAACGCGAAGAGCAGCGCCCAAAGTGTTCTCACTTAAGCTCTGACGCTCTGGCAAGGTCGCGGGAGCGGCGTATCAATTCCCTCGCGTCCACGGCCGCTTTCTCTTTTTGTGTTCGTCGGCGTCTATACACGCGCGTAGCAAAGTAAAGCTTCTCCGGTCCGCGGGCACGCCTGCATGCCCTCCTTTCCTTCGCTGCCTTCGGCGTTTTTTTCCTGCTATTCCTGCTTTCATGTGGGCGAAATTGTCTCTCGACCAGCCGAGCTCTGCAACGACCTACACCTCGATACGTCGACGCCTCAAGGTTTCCCGTTAACGCTGCCCGGGACGATCGCGTTTGCCTCGGTTCCTTCCAAGAGCTCGGCCGCCGCCGCCGCCGCGAGCGCACGGACTGGTGCGGCTTGGCACGTGCCTGTCACGGCACGAGAAGCCGAGCGTATGATGGCAGAGCGCTTTTCACCTTAACACGCTTGACCCGCTGATCTCCGAAAGAACTGTAAAGTAACGCATAATGTGCCTTCAACACAGCAGTGATTGGGGGTAATTAATTGGGCTGCTGAAAGTAGAAAAAAAAAGTATTTGTCGCAGTGGTCGGCGTACGGTAGAAAAGCAACGCGCGGGTGGTGTGTTGACGAAGGCGAATCGTGAGGTAAATTAGGTATTTACAAACGATTATGCGACTTGTGTTGTAAAGGGAATCTCACATTGTGTTACCGCTGCAATCGTTTCTACTTCGAGGAAAATTTACAGAGAGAGGAAAAATACAGAAATGGCCGTAGTAAGGAATTTTAATCAAGCAGCTGTCTAAGTGTTGCCACAACAGCAAGTGACAAACACGCCGTTCTGTGCTGTGGACCGCTAAGCGTGGTTTCTTCAGCCCTCACTGCCTCACAGTTTTCTTTCAGAAAATGAAATGTGCTCTTCAATCGTTCCCATTTTATTTTCACTGCACTAAATTTTGCCCAACGCAGCCTACAGAACGCTGATTTCACATAAGCACTCGTTTAGCGCGGTGCATATTCTTGATGATGATGATGATGATGAATTTTTATGGCGCGAGGGCATCTGTGACCAAACAGCGCCATGGTACAAAGTATTTTCTTCTATTCAAGGTGGGGTAAAATACCCATTTTCAAAGCCGTTCACCCGTAATACACTGAGCACCAGGCCAGGGAAAGCCTGTACCCATTGTATCACCGGTGGGATCCCGGCGGCACTGGGGATCGAACCCCGAACCTCTCCAACTCAGTGACGCAGCTCAAGCAAACACTCATTCAACGGCAAAAAATAAAAAAAAATCTGAAGGCTGCTGACTCGGGTACGATGAATGTAACTCCGTTGTTGCCGCCAGCAGATAATACAATATGCCAAGTTTTGCAATGTCGGATGAGCACCATCATCTAGCAAGAAGGCAGTTAACGGTGCGATCCGGGGCGAATAGTTTCAGAACGTGTATTACAGCTTGCATCTTTTCTTGAATACATTCGTCATCTTTTCGTGAATACATTCGTAACTTGTAAGCACTAATATACCATACGACGAACGTGCTCATTTGAGTCAGCGCTTCCGCCAAACAATGAAGCGGACTCTTTATGGCGCCCTGTGCCACCATGCAGTTCTGTATTTTATGCTATGGCTTCACTTTGGTGACCACTTTACGCGACTTCCGCCGCGAACGCGAGTGACTAAAGAGACTAGTAATAAATATCAGTTTAAACTGCACTGCCCATAACGCATTGTACCCAATTTTGAACGCAAAAACCGCACCTGGCTCAGGCACCAGGACCTTGCATATCAGGTAGCCAACAGACTATGTAAAAAAAAAAAAGTAGAGTCAAGAGGCAAAGTTTATGTTTGTATAGAAACCTGCAAATTATTTTGAGCTTGAACCAACCCGGACGATCTTTCTGCGTCCCTCGGATCTATTCTTGTCAGAGGTTTTACTTCATTATATTTCTATGTTGCCGGTTCTAACATTTATTGAATACGAACGGTATGTAGCACGATACTGTTCAACGCAAGCAGCTCGGTGGTTTTTGCGATCGCGTAGCAGCATCGTGACGCGAAGAACCCGCTATGCGCGCCGTCACATTAACGGACATACAATACTGCTTACCGCGTGACTATATCCCTCTCCTGGAGCAACACCCCTCTCTCTACGCCCCTGTATCTACGCGAACGGTTTCCTACTGGAAGCGTGCAAATAGCCAAAGAAAAGGCAAGCACGAAACAATGGTCTGCGCGCTCTATAGCTCTCACTTCAGGCAACGCACCACAATGGAAGCATTTGCAAATAAACACCCGACCGTTACATGATAACACCGAGCTACTTTGTTTCTTCCTCCGTTACGTGGGGCCTGATCTGAGCGCCATACACATGTACTCCGCATCTCAACGCGCACACTTTGCATGCATCCTAAGCCACTCTTGATTTCCGGAGAAACGCTTCACGAACCAGGAAGTCCGACCGTCTTTTTTTTTTTTTTTTAAGGTCCCCGCGAGCCGCATACCGCATGCGTAAGGCGCCGTGTGCTCAGCAGTCAAGCGAGCACCAGGCAACCAGCGGCGGCGGCCAAGAGGCCAAGATATCGAGTCGCAAGGCAGCAGCAACGCCTGCCAGGACAGGCTACACAACAGCGCTGTCGACGAGCGAGCGAGAGACCCGTTAGCTCCTTGGCGCCACTGCGCGCCTGGGGCGCCACTCGGCAAGCTGGCCGGCAGGAGGGAGACTCGCGGGCGATTGCTCTGTATTCAGGGCGTACAGTTCTTCAGTCGGCCGGCCGGCCAGCGCTGCCGCTGGCCATCGTCCAGACACTCGCCGCCAAGGTCAGAGGCGAGAACACCCCCCCCCCCCCCCCCCTCACCTCCTCCCTTGCTTGGCCTGCAAGTCCACAGGCCGCGCGCATGGCGGACGGCTGCCGATGCGCGTCGCGGCAGTGTCCCAAGTGGTTGTTCGCTTTAGAAGCCCACATTTGGAGGGAGCCGCCGGGAATTTCTGTCCACCGCCCCAATCTGAAAGAGGCATCTCTCGCCGTTCGCAGTGAATACCTGCTCTTTATGAAAGCACACTCGAGTGGTGCCCTTGAAGACTGTTTACTCCGCCCCCCGGGTTACTTTAATTAATCGTGCGTCCATCTGCTCCTCGCTGTCGCACGGCTGCTGAATTTATTTTTTTTTATTTTAATAGTTCAGTGGTCCTTTATGACGCTAGCCTGGACATCTCAATACCCGCAAAAAAAGGAAAGGAAAAGCATCAAGGAAAGGAATTTCATTACTGCTCGCCGGTTATCTGCCTACTTTCCAGCTGCTTAAATGCTAAAGATAATGCTTTGATAGCATAGTTTCGGCAAGCTGAAAACACTCGCCAGATAAATACTTGCTGAGCCGTCTCTCTAAATTGCAGGACGCAGCCTCAATCGTGTTTACAAAGCCCGGCATGCCTCAACGCGTATTAGCGCTAGGTTTGTTCTATAGAAGAACTGCATCACCAAGTTGTACAGTTTCCTGCTAGAAATTAGATCAGCTAAGGTTGATACGTTCTTCAGCAGCTGTTTGCTGAAGTAGAGAATATCAAGTGTTCACTACTGTTCTGACGGATTATGCGCATAGTACGCATTTAATGGCGGACGACCAATGCCGCGTAGCAAGGCTAAAATTAACTCTCGTCCCTGCGAAGGCCCCAGGAAGCGAGATACAAACAAAGAGGCAAGAAAGGCCACGCCACCGGCAAACATTTTTGCAAAAGGCGTCCCTGAGGCAGGTAAACAGAAGCGCGAATCCTTCTTCTATACTGAAGCCTATCAAGGCAGGAAGCGAACGACCTCGCCTAATGCCAGCTGCGATAGTGCATGCTTCGAAGAACAGACGCGGCAATCACTGCATTCACTTTACGCCGACGGCGCGAGGCGGTTGGCAAGAAGCGAGCGCAATCGCCCACGTCCGGAACATCCAACGCAGCGCGCGCGCACAACTGTGCCAACTGCAAATTACCCCCCCAACTTTGCATTCAGGCAGCCCTTGACAGGGGTGTCTCGCTCGTTTAACGCCCAATTGAGCGCCGCGAAGTCGACACCACTAAGCTCGGACACCACCTCGACACGCCTGCTTAGCATAAGCACAAACGGGCCGGCGCGATCTCGCGGACACGACACGCGAAGAAGACCACGTTGAACGACATCACCGCTCCTCTGTAGAAAGTTCCGGGCGAGTAAAAAGGTGCGCCCTCTGGTGACTGGCATTACCATTCGCGCTTTCCGTGTCGCATAGCTCTGCCTCCGTCGTGTTCAACCATACTGCGCGTCCTTGTAAGATCTCCAAGTCTGAATATTTGTTGAACTATGAAAATAGACGGCACGTAATGATGTGCCAAACGGATTCAGCAGAGTCCGCGGACAAGCTTCGCAATTACTCATGCGATCTATGGGAGACACGGACTTCCGTTCTCTTTCATGCTGAGACTTGAGGTACGCAGATGCAGCGAATTCCAGGGCAGCTGCTGCAGCTCTAGTTCGGCCTGCACTTATTGGTACATATCGGTCATGACGTTACGATTTAAAAAAAAAATCCGGATTGTCCACTTTTTCGCATTACTTGTCAGGCTTGCTTTTATCCTTCTGTCGTTTGAATCATTTCGTATGAATAATAAACTTTCGACTTTTTTTATTCACACGTTCTATAGGTCACGAAGTGAAATATGGTACTACATTCTGATAATCATCCGCTCAGCGACACGGTGATTCGCGCCGTGCGCAAAAGTTTGGTTTGGTTTACGAGGTTTAACTCACGAAGTGACTCAGGCTTTGAGGAACGCCGTAGATTCGACCACCTGGGGTTCTTTAACGTGCACCGATATCACACGGTAAGACGGGCCTCTAGCATTTCGCCTCCATCGAAATGCTATCGCCGCTGTCGGGATCGAACCCGCGTCCTCCGGGTCAGCAGCCGATCCGTACGCTTAAGTATCCGCATGAATTCAGCGCGGGACAACAGACAGACCACGCAAATAGCCTGCTGAGGATCCCGGGATAACTGCAAGGCTAGTGCCGCTGGAAACTAGCAATGACTTCAACCTCCAGATGTGTGCAGCTCAGGTATACGCACCAGGGCTGCAAGCGATGACTCGCAGGCCGGGTTCGAACCCATGTTTAGTCAGAAAAGCGTGTTACACGCTCGTTAGTCCACGCTGTCAGAAGCAGTGCAACCTATAGATGCGCCAGGTCATCGCGCCTACAGTGTGGTCGGGTTTCACTGATATAAACTGAGCACTTGCGGTACTCGCGTAAATTTTGTCCCGATTGCGCGAGGCAGCTGTAGAACATTCGTTGGAAGCGACAATTGAAAATGTATATTGCGGCACTAAATAAGTAAAACAGAACGCTCTAATATAACGCGAGAATTTCGGCCGTAAATTAAAACGCTGGTAGACATTCGCTGCATCTGAAGAGAGCGAGAATGTACATTGAAAACCCGCGTTTGGAAAGTGCCGTAGTGGAGGGCTCCGGAATAATTTCGACCACCTGGGGAACTTTAACGTGCACTGACATCGCACAGCACACGGGCGCCTTAGCGTTTTTCCTCCATAAAAACGCAGCCGCCGTGGTAGGGTTCGTGCGATGTCAGTGCACGTTAAAGTTCCCCAGGTGGTCGAAATTATTCCGGAACCCTCCACTGCGGCACCTCTTCCTTCCTTTCTGCTTTCACTTCTTCCTTCATCCCTTCCCTTATACGGCGCGGTTCAGGCGTCCAACAATATATGAGACAGATACTGCGCCATTTCCTTTCCCCCCAAAACCAATTATTATTATTATTATTATTATTATTATTATTATTATTATTATTATTATTATTATTATTATTATTATTATTATTGATTATAGGTCCTGTAAGCATACACTGTCGCCTCTTTCGTTCGTCGCCACATACGTTCTTTGTTTGCAAAGCCTTGAACTGTCTGCGCAGAAGCCGGAAGAAATGACCGGACAGCGACCACGAGTAAACTCACAGCGAGGTACAGCAGTGTGTACCTGAACTTCTCAAAAACGGATCGAAACGCCTTGAATACTCTGACGCTTGTTTGCGAAACGAATTGCCTCACCGAATGGTCGTTTTCTGCGACTTTCAGAAAAGGAAGTGAACAGTTTGCCGTTTAGTTAGTTGGCGCTTCGCCAGTGCGACTGTGTCGAACCGCGCGCCGTGAAGGACTTCACTGTTCCTGCCTGTTTCGTGAAACTAAAATTCCCACTGCGCGTGGCCTCGAAGCTGCAATAGGTAAACGGTTTCAAACTCGCTCAGCGAAGCCAAGTGAGGTTCAACGGTTCGTTCTTCTAATGTCGGAAAGTGCAGCTGAGTGCACAATCCATTACTGCCAACGAAGATAGCGCGCGCTTTTATGGTGAGCGTGACGTGTACAGTGCTATCTGCGAAGTCAGCAATGCTCCATACAACGAAGGGTTCATGGCGCTGTGATGAAATTACAAGTTAACGAGCTTAGCGCAGTGCCGAATGGGCCGTCTTGCACTGCTTGCCGCCTTTAATCCAAGCTCATGTTGGGACAATACAGCACGGGCGCAGTATGCATGTGAGCGCAAAGCCAAATGGTGACGTGCGAACATCAACACCAGGCTGCGTCTACAGATTGTTGGTTTGATTGGTTTATGGGGGGTTTAACGTCCCAATGCGACTCGGGCTACGAGAGACGCCGTAGTGAAGGGCTCCGGAAATTTCGACCACCTGGGGTTCTTTAACGTGCACTGACATCGTGCAGTACACGGGCCTCTAGAATTTCGCCTCCATCGAAATTCGACCGCCGCCGTCTACAGACTGTGTCCACATTCAAACACAATGGAGAACGCAGAAAATCCGAAGGCCTGCTTTCAATATTCTCGTTCATTTCTACCTAACTCCCGTTCCACTTTCATCCCACGATATACGAAGCTGACACGCAGACCACGTCCAATGTACACACACAGCCCCCCGACTGGCATATTTACGCCCCGCTACTCGCGCGTCAGCTGCGGTGGCGGCGTTTCAGATGCCGCCGTGTTCAACGGTGCGGGACGCTCTCCTTCCACGCAAAACGCTCCATCGGGCGCGGTTGGCGGAACAGACGCAGCCGCTGCCACTGCCCGGCGCGAAGAGATGCGAGCGTGTGAATCCGTGCTGCGGCGGACATCTTCCAGGGGCGACCTTGCTTCCTGGTCGCAGCCCGAGAACAATGCGCGAGCGGCAGTGGCCACTTCCTCCTCCGACGTCCTCTCTCCTTCATACTCGGCGAGGGCACATTTAACAAACAGCGCCCGCGCGGTAGTCCGTCGGGGACCACTGAAAATAGGATGCTGCACCCGCGAGCACTCCCCGGGCGTCGTCGGCGTGTTCGGGAAATAACAGAAGAGTGCGTGAGGAAGGGAAAGGCAAGGGGGATGTTGAGGCTGTTTCCTTCCGCAGAGACCGAAGTGGCACCCGCGTCCCGGACGCACGAAAGTCCTCGGATTCCGTTCGCCGCCGTGCAGGCAATGTGCGTGCCGCGGTCGCGCTCCATCGAAGTTGCCTGAGCCTGCCGTTTCTGCTGCCAGGTCCTTCGATTTCCGTGGGGCTTTTCCGAAGCGCCTCGGTCAGTGCTTGTGTGGGAACGGACGCATACGGAGGAAGGGACGACGGGGCCCCTGTTCGACGAGCGGTTTCCGTGTTTGTGGCGTGGCCCCGGACGCTATACTAGACGCATTCGCCTCGATCCCGGCGGTCCCCAACGCAACAGCTACAATCTTCTTCCTTTCATTCTTGAAGGTGATGGGAAGAAACTGCGCTGCCGTCATCTACTCATCTGAGCTACACCCGCTGTCTGTAGAGCATCTTTTAGTGATTCTTTCCTTACTGTCACAGGCGGCAGACCACCGCGTATTGTCTTTACTAGGACTTTGAAAAGAGGCAGCGATGTGGAGATGACACGTCACTTGCAGACTCGACAAAGCGAGCTATATTTACCGCAGGCGTGAACTGGCGGTGCATCGGTTATGCGGATATCCGTGATGGTATCATGTGGTGATGCCGTTGTTTGTCATTAACAACGAAGTTGATTCAGAGCGCAGGTATTGGCCTCCAGCAGTGTTTCACGACAAATGCACACGCATCGCCTGCATACGTGTTCTATAGTTCCAGAGAACGGAGACATGGCCTCTTGAACCGATCGTGCTCCTGCATAGGTTCTATTCGCGCAATCTGTTATCACTTTTACGGCTTTGTCACCCAGAATTGAGTGCCATTTCAAGTCACAAGTACGGAACGGTGGAACTCCTGCGTTTTTATTGACGCAGTTTATGTTGGGAAAACGACGCATGTACGGGATGAGAATGACGCAGAGCTCATGTTGCGTAGTTTCTTGTTGTCAGGCTCCAAACTGTAACCGTATAGGTCATCCGCATCAGTTCTGGAGGCCGTAATTAATTGCTTTTGCCGATTTTTGTACAGAAATTAGCGGGAATCGTTCCGTGTTGCGGCCGCAAAGTTTGCACCAACTGCAAACAAACTGGACTAGCTTTCATGCTCTGTCAGCAATGCACCAAACATGGACGAGTTTCCGTCGTCTTTCCTCAGTACCTATAAAGATTATTTCGATGGCTACTATGCTGCGAACACGAGAGTGCAGGCCGTACATAAGTACTGGGTGCGCAAGAGTAATAATAATGAGCGTGAAAAATAAAAAAAATAATCAGTCACGCGTGGTGTGATAGCAATGCTGATAGTCTTTATGTCAGAGCAATTTTCATTTAGGAAAGAAGAGAACTGCTTGTTTGCATGAGCTAGTGAAGATGGAAGCCACATTTATTACTCGAGAAAACATGCCATACATATGAAGCTTACACCGTTCTACAAACATGTGCACATCCCTTTCAGTGGAAAATGAAATCCAACTAATGATCAGTGAAAAAAAAAAATCTGCGTTTGACTGCCCAAGGCGTGGATAACTCTGTCGCGTATGGCGAGCATTTACGAAGGGAAAAAAATCAATGGAACTTCATAAAGAAAAAAAAACAAAAACAACCCGAACTACATATATTGGTGGAAAGTTTCATTGCGGTTCAAAACTCATGCCACTCTTGAAGTCCCAGTCGTCATCAGTGATGAGATCATGTTAAGGTAATTCCGAGCGTCTTTCTTGCTTACACCTGAGTTTGAATGCATCGCGTCACTCCGCATTCATGCGTGACATGCAGTACCACAGTAAATGCGCTGAGCAAATCTTAGCACAAGATAAAGGCGGGGGAATAAAAAAAGGTAAGACATCTGCGAGAACGAGTTCACAGCGCAAAACATTCGAACCAAGATCAGCGAAATCGAGCGCGGGCACGCTTTGGATTACGGTCACCTCGCGAGCGTGATACGTATCACGCACATTCCCACGCATTATCCTTCGGTCTGAAAGAACGACCCCTTTTGCTGCCCCCGCTGCAGATATTAAATTTTGGCTATTTTGTCAGAAATGCATCCACCGGCGACTTACAGCGCCGAGCTTGACCGAGCTCGAGGTGCATTGGCCAGGCGCACGGGGCTTAACGCGCACCAAATCAAAAAGTTTAGTATTCTGGGGCGACGTCCTTTCGGAACGCACGCGTGCTATGATAAAAAAAAAAATCGCGCGTGCACGCATCTGGAGACACGCATTTCAAGTGAACCGCACTGACGAAATAAACTGGTCAGGATCGTGCAGAAAAAAAATAAAAATGGAAAGAAACGCGTGCCAAGAAGGAAAATGACAGGCGCATATTCAGCCGGTCAAAGGCAGAACCACCGTGGTTACGCCACTGCGCACGCTACGAAAATTACGCTCTGCTCACCTCGAAAGAAGGCAGAAACGGTATCGGACGCCTGGGAAGGAGTCGCTGGCGAAATCCAATTTCTCACGCAACCACAAGAGGCGCAGACACGACGTCACGAATGTCGATGCCGCGGCAGCGAACAATCCACGCACAGCTGGCACTCGCGATCACACATGCGACGACAGCAGACACGACACGGCTACTCGCCGCCGCGGCGCTGCTCGAGCGACACGGTCGCCGACACACCGGTGCACCGAGTCACGAAACATAGTACGAGCCGACAAATCGCCTGGCCGGTTCACGCACACACGCTGGAGCAACCACGGCGGCGACGGACCGAAATGCGGACAGAGTTCGTTAAGGGGGGATGCCGCGCGAACGCCGCAGGCCTCCCTAGACAAGCATACACTAACATCCGCTCCGGAGGCACTAGAAACGCCGCACTGCTCTGCTCGCCTCCTAATTGTGTCGGAACCCGGGAGGGATTAGGTAAGAGGCGCGGGAAGAAGGAGCGAGCGGAATTAAAAAAAACTCGAACGGTTCTATCCGATCCGGTCGGTCGCGCGGCTCGCAGACTTTCTCCCAGAGCGCCACTTTCTCTCGGTTTCTTCTGCTTTCGCTCTCTCTCTCTCCCCTTGCGTCACTGGGCGCGCTCTCTGAACTTGGGACTCCCCCTCTTCCAACCCATTTCTTCTCCTACGCTGCTCTTTCTCTCGCTCGCTTGTTCGCCCTCCTGCCGTTTCTGGCCTCTCGCTTTCGTCCTCCTCTCCCTCTATCCAGCGCGCCCTCCTCTCCGGTTCGGATCGCAAGCATCTACTGTTGGCCAATTGGCAGTTCTTTCGCTCATCGGATGCCCTGCTGCGCGTACGACCTCCTTCACTTCTTCCACGCGAATCGTGCGCCACATCGCGCGTGCTATCTTTCAAAAACCACCCGCTACGCGACCGGCCGGAAAGAAGCGTGGAAATGAAAACACATGAAGGCGACGGCGAGCATCGAAGACTGGAGGATGAGCTACTACGGAGGACACCCCACGCGAAGGAGAGCAGCAAGCGAGCAGCGGACGCCGTCGCGACACGTTTCTACACCAATGCTGGCGAGGCACGTGGGGATGTGTGCGACAGCGTGAAAAGCGACAGGCGATTGCGCGGACCTCTAAAAGATGGCGCTGATTGGCGTTAGATAACAATGGTCACGTGAATGAATCTACGGTGGAAGTTAGGAAAAATGGAATGGAATATTGGTTGCTCAAAAGCAGAAAGGCGACATGGTTAGAAGTATAGGAATAAAAATGTATTTAAAGAAAGTGGCGAATGCATAGACCGATTTATTTCACCGTAAAAGAAATAGATTAATAAAGCCGAGCACGGTGGCAACTGCAACTCCCCCCTCCCTTTTCCCGTTTCAAAGGGGACGCTCCTACCTTGAATCCACCCATCCATCGAACCATAACAAGACGAATACAAGGAACGGATATGCTGAATTCCAGGTTGTCGCTTTTCATGTTATTTGTGTTGTGTGACTGTGCTCGCCGAGTGCTTGTATGCACTGCAAGGCAATGACTACAAGAAGAGACCCATTAAATTTGTGTTTTGAAATATCAGGAAAGCGACATGACAAACAGCGGGCCGACATTCAACAGCGTCCTGTCTTGCCTTTACAAGCTCGGCTAGCTGTGCTGTGACAAGCGCATGACAGCATCAACAGCTTCTGAAATACTCTGGAGATCAAATCGCGCCGCCAGTACAATATTGACATAACCTTTGATATGCTGTATACGCGAATAAGTCTTAAATTTAAGGTCAGGGATACTAAAATCGCAAAAGCGAGTCAGGAATAGTGAAGCTTGGTGTAACGATGATATGCGTAAGCATTCAAACTTTGGCGGTATCAGCATTTGAACTAGGCAATGCATAGCACATTTATTAGAAGACAAAAAAAACAACACCAGGTTGTAGTTCTACCGACCGTGTTCACTATTAGACCTGCACAAGTAACAGCTGCTGTTCCTGTCGCATCCATCAAAAGCGCTAAATTTCCGCAGCCAGAGACAGGGAATTTATTGTCAGAAAAAACTTGTAAACACATTTTCGTTCGCTTCAGTAAATATGATGAGTTGTAATAGCGCAAAAGACATCTTTGGCCATATAGCGCCAAGACACAAGGTATTTTTCTTCTACACAAAGTGGGGTTAGAGACCCATCTCCC
Source organism: Amblyomma americanum (assembly GCF_052857255.1). Classification (NCBI taxonomy): domain Eukaryota; kingdom Metazoa; phylum Arthropoda; class Arachnida; order Ixodida; family Ixodidae; genus Amblyomma; species Amblyomma americanum. The sequence goes on along the minus strand of NC_135499.1, from coordinate 200,912,298 downwards.
GAGCATTTCCCCCATAGAAGCCAAGCAGCAGGCCTGGAGAAGTTTGTACCTATTGGAAACAGGTGGGTACCCAGCGGCACTGGGGATCGAACCCCGCACCTACCGCATACTAAGCGGATACAATAATTCGCTTCAGTAAAGAAAGACCATGTAAAAAAAAAGTCGGAATTTTTTTTTAAGTGGAACAAGCGTGCACAACACAAAGGCGAAGTACTGAACCGATGACGCACATCTATGCGAAGACGTGCATTCAAAATTTACGCGGCGAAATAAATATGTCAAGTACACGACGCTCTCTGTTCCACAGAAAGCAGCCACGTCCAAGAAATCAGTTTAAGATTTTTTTTTGTCCTTGCTTGCTCGAAAGCAAGTGTTACGGTGCATATGATTTGCATGGCGAACACGTACACTCCTTGCCAGGTCACGGTCGCAAAACTTATCACCTACTAAGTGTTTCGAATTAATTGTACCTCTAAATCTTAAATCCTAAGACTGAACATCGTTGTTCCAGCTGTAAACTATCGCAGTGTCAGCGAGGAAATGTAATTTGCACATGCGCGCTGCTGTGTGCGCGCAGCAAAGTAGACACGCGCAAATGCCTTCCGCCGGGATAACAAATTGAGCGGTCCAATGACACGGTGGGCTTTCCCCGCCGAACCGCCACTAGAAAGCGCAAAAATATGACTCCGTAAGCACAGGCGGTCGACCTCGCTTAGGCTACGTGTTTGCCTCATATGCAAGGAGCAAAAAAAAAAAATATTCTCTGCAGCCTCCAACAAACGACGCGTAAATATTCAGTCTACAGGCTCTCGTGGTGTCACGTACCGAAGCAACGACAACATTTTTAAAAAAGAATTTTCCCGTCCAGCCGTTGAATGTCTTCTTGTACTGCAAGCGCCGGGACTGTACAGGGGGAAAAAACCATCAGAACTTCGCATAGCGAATTCTACGCACACCGTGACCTGAAATTTTATGATTAATTAGCACGCCGGTTTCTGTGGCGAGAGATGAGATTTACACGCACAAGCTTCCTTTTTTTTTTCTATGGGGGAGAGGAAAGGGAAAGAAGCTCCAAATAGGCGAGAGTTGGGATATCAGTAAGATCGGTACAGGAACACATAATTTTTTGGATGCTGTCTACACATCTTTATACCAGGCTACTTGGAGAAAGGTTTAAGTGCACGCATTCAACTGAATAGAGATTAAATTCGGCATTCTCAGCTGTGTTTTTGTGCCGCCGCACAACGATGAGACATAGCAATATACAGCTATAAACACACAAGATGGAACTTATTCCCATAATCACACTCATAAAACAGCGAAAATACGTGCAGGCACAACAAACACAAGGTGTTACAGCAAACGTACTGTGCACACCGTACGCCCATTCAGAGGTCCTTCTCGGCCCCTGTCGTGGGTTTGGACGTAATGAAGGCTCTTGCCGTCATGACTATGGAGCAGATATGCACCATAAGTGTCCGTAATTGCGGCTTCCCCAAGCACCGGGACTGCCTCAAGTGTGCCGCGCTCTGCAATTCAGAGAGCCCTGCGATTTCCGCGCCTTCCTGACGCCATCTCACATTTAATCAACTCGAGTTGACATTGAGGCCAATCAAATTTTCACGGAGCCACTGGTATAGCTAGAGCTGTTACGAGAGTGAGGTGTTTATCTCAGTACTCGATAAGGCGACCTATAGTGCATTTTCAAGCCTTTTCCCTTTGAAGGTGTGATCGTTTCCGAGTACTAAGCAAAATGTCGGGCTATTGGCAAAAAAAAAAAATGCTGACAGACACGTGTAATGCTGAGCGTAAAACTGCGGTAGGAATTAATTCCCACCGATTGTCCGCAGAATTCCAATCATTATGTCGAGTTTTTTTTTTTTTTGCTCGCTACTTTCAAGTTTACGGTATAACACAGATAACCCATCCTCCTACCTACACGAGGCCTGGTATGCCCTGTACGCTATAAGTAGTCACGTAGTCACACACCTTACACGTCATGGGTGCTATAATGGTGGAGCAAGCATAGACTTCACCATAGACTTTCTATAAGGAAAGCTGGCGGCGATACACTTCACCCACCATGGAGAGGGGCAGGCATGTTGGGAAGACGAGGTTCTTCTTTCTAACTCCGCTTATTGGCTCTTGTAGGGCATAAAACGTAGATCCCGCTGTAAAAATACGACTCTTATCGAGGCAAAGTTCGAAGAAAGGCTGTGAAGGGTTCCATACCGGCATAACACCGAACATTCACTTGCGTCAAACCAATTGAAGAAATGAAAAACGTGGTATTGAAATAATCTGCGCACAGGGTAGAGCCTTGCGGCGCAACTGCCATTTTCTAGATACACTCCCAAGCCAAAAACACGAGACCTCGTCTTCCCGGCATTCCAGCGGTGGATGAATGTTCTTTAAGAAACACACATAGACGGTGGCGCCAGATTTCCCCCTGGGTAGTACTTTTTTTTTTAATGGCGCAAGTGCATCTGCGTACAAAGAGCGCCATGGCACAAGGTTTTTTTTCGTATACTCAAGGTGGGGTCACAGATCAATTTGTCAAGAATTTCACCCTAAAGAAGCCAAGCACCAGGCAGGCGTAAGCTTGTACCCATTGTATACCCGTGGGTACCCGGCGGCACTGGGAATCGAACCCCGCACCTCCCGCATGCGAGGCGGATGCTAAATACCTTGGTAGTATCTAGAAATTTACCGCAATGGTGTCCTAGTGGTCGAGCATCCGCCTCGCATGCGGGAGGTCCAGGGTTGGATCCGCAGTGCCGCCGGGTACTCACCGGTGATGGGTACAAGCTCTCCCCTGGCCTGGTGCTCGGCTTAATAAAGGTGAAATGCTTGGGAAATGAGTCTTTGACCCCACCTTGAGCAAAACGAAAACACCTTGTGCCATGGCGCTCCGCAGATGCACTTGCGCCATAAAAATTCACTACCATCATTTATAAACTATGGTTTTCACATGGGAGCAGATGACGATAAGCGGATTAGATAAGCGCTTAGACATTCACAGGGTTCCAGGTCCATCGGCTTGGTGGTGGCTGTGACGTGACGTCCAATCCATCCACGTACTTCACACTTATGACGACATTGGGGCCCTTTATCATTGGCCAGGTGAGTTTGGACGTGAATGCTTATTTATCCAGGTTAGTCGTGCAGTGCTGACGCAAAACTGCGCCCACAAATCTGGGGGCTGGGGAGGCAAGCCACCAGAATACACTTCTGCGTTCAAAAACGAAAGACGCACGATACGAAAGAAGGGTTTAACAAATAGCCTTTATCGCTAGTACGCATGCCATAAGAAGTACGCTTAGATCTGTCATGCGTTCACGTGGTGACCACGGCCGTGACGAGCTTGGTTACAAATGCGTACGGAAAGTTGCCTTCGAGCAGTGATAAAATATCTACAAATACGACCACAACAGCTGGCGCGTTCACAGACAGCGCTTGCAACAGAAATGAGCAGGTGTTTGCGCGGCTGGTCGGCTGTCAACACGTTAGAGCATGTATACATCGGTTTTATCACAATGCAGATCATTTTTCGTCTCCCTATATACCCGTCCGCCCACCTTAAGTCACCCACGCACCACGCAAAGACGGTTAGGCAAAGCCGAAACAATGTTTCTGTCAGCCATACTCGAGAGTGGGCACACTGGCGAGCGCGATGGTGTCGACAGACAGCGCATTTTCACGGCTGCTTCAAGCGGGGAGAGGTTTAAAAAAATAAAAAAGAAACGCTCAAAGCTTGCGTTCACGGGCAGAAACACTGCCGCGGAAGCGGAGACAGCGGTGCCACACTTTGTTGGCGGCGCGCCTCGGGCGAGGATAATCAGCGGGCAATTTTGTGGGAAGGAGGCAAGGCGGCGGACAAACATTAAAAGGCGCTTACCCGTTCTGCCGGAGGTTATGCTTGGAGGCCGACCGCATTACGGTTGCTTTGAATTTGGACGCAATCAGACCTCGATCCTTTCCCGGAGAGACGAAGAAAGGGGGGGGGGGGGGGGGCGAGAGCGGGCCGCCTTTGGTTCAGCTCCAAATCCAGGCAGTGTCCAGGAAAGCGGCCCGATGTCTCGCCGGCTGCCGCCACTCCGGGAACAGCGCCAGCGGTACGTCAAAACCGCAGCAGAAGCCGGAACACGTGCTTCTTGTAGTACGCTCTTTTTTGTGCTCGTTCGCAGCGCCGCGATGACAATAAACGTACACTGACGCAAGATCGTCGATCAATCACTGCTTTGGACGAGGGTCGTCGGACGCGTATGTGACCCTCCCAAGCGGTCAGGGCACCACTCCGCCGAGGTCTAAACGACGTTGTTTGTCGAGCTTAGCCTCGTAGCGGCGTTTGATGGGGACAGATGAAGGCTGCTGGTCGGTACTGGACGAAACTTTGCTTCCAGTCGATCAGAGTCTGCGGACAGAAGGACACGAACAAGCATGCAGCGGCTCCCGTGCGAACAACCGGGATCGAGAGTTGTCAGGGTGGGGTGCTGCAACCTACAACGGTGTGGGTAGAGTCCTGAAGCAGATTCCTGTTGGCAGCGAATTCCTCCAGAGAGTAGAAGTCGTTGGCTTCTACGGTGGTTCAGCGGCGGACAGTCCGTTTCCCGGCTCGTAGCACGTGCGCGGTGCTGTCTTGCAGGACCGAGGCTCTGGCTTTCGTTGAATTAAGTCCTTCTGAGCAGGGCTGTAGCTGGAGCGATTAGATCTGCGGTGCCGAGCAGCCGTCAGGCGAACGTGAAACGCGCAAGGAGTAAACACGCACGCACAGAGAGGAGGCCCGGGAGCGGTTGCAAAGGTGGGCCGTTCCCGCCGCTCCTAACGGCCCGGCGCTGCAGTTGCTCCACTGCTGCACGATCCTTGCTCTCTTGCGTCGTCTCAGGCCGCGGTCACCGCTGGGGCCGCGCGCACGAAGTCTGCGGGCGACCGGTCCGACGGCGCGTGCACGACCGGCAATGAAGGGGACTTTCATTCGACGCCCGAGACGGAATGGAAAAACGCGCCGGCAAGAGAGAGAGAGGGAGGGGGGGTCACTTTTTCCCTCCACCACATTTTCGCTCTCGCGCGGCCGCCGTGGGCCCGACGTGGGTGAGGAGGCGGAGGACCGACTTTCTCGAGTTCACCTATTTTCGCTGGTCGTTCCCCTGCTGCCCGCGTGAATGCGTGTGTACGCTCGGCCGGCCCGGCTGGCCGCGTCTTTTTTGCCAGGGGAACGGCTTCTCATTTTCGTTCCCGGCCTTCCGACGGTCGGATTCGAGGCTCGAAAATGCGTTTGCTGGGGGTTTAAAGGATGAGTGACTACAAGCAACCATCTGCCTAACTGTCGAATGCTCTCTTGTTGAATGCTCTCTTCTTGCTGATGCCCTCCCCCTTCCTTCTCTGGACATTCTCTTCTGGTGTCTTCATCGCTTGCTTCCGGAGGTCGCAGCTGCATCCTGGTACTTTCGTGGTTCTTTTGTGCACCCTGCTTAACTTGCCCAGATGCAGCACCATCTCAACAACCACGCCCCGATCTACTGCGCTTTGAAAAGGTTGAGCAGCGTGAATAAATTTGACGCATAAATATTGCATGTGGTGCGCTTAAATGATTTAACTGATGCCTGAGCTGCCCCGCTTCTGAACACTTAACCTCCTTCACAGTTAGAAATCAAACACGGCTGCGTTGAAGGTCCGCACTGTCATCACACCTGTTACTGCTCACCACAGAACCACGGCATCGCACACTTTAACGCTGATGAATGCGAATTCGTCTAGAAATAAGGTCATCTTCTTTGAGCGTAGGGCAAGTACCGTCTTTGCCAAATGTAACCAGGCAAGTGGAGCCCTCATGGCATCCCTGAAGACCAAAAGCTCTCGAAAGGTGAGGAGGAGGTTTGGTTTGGTTTGGTTTAGTGGGGTTTAACGTCCCAAAGCGACTCAGGCTATGAGGGACGCCGTAGTGAAGGTCTCCGGAAATTTCGACCACCTGGGGTTCTTTAATGCGCACTAACGTCGCACAGTACATGGGCCTCTAGAATTTCGCCTTCATGGAAATTCTGCCGCCGCGGCCGGGATCGAACCCGCGTCTTTCGGGTCAGCAGCCGAGCGCCTTAACCACTGAGCCACCGCGGCGGCTGCGGAGAAGGGTTCTCCTTACCTTACACAGATTGAGAGCTTTGGGGGTGTTTTAAGTGCCAGCAGCACACACTACACAGGGATGCCGCGGGAGCAAGTCTGAATCTTCCCTTCCACAGAATGAATGGCTCAGCAGGATCAGATGTTCAAAAAGCAGTGCTGTCATAATTTTTCTGCAAACAATCAAAGGACATGTCATGACTACGTGTAATTGTGCTTAATTTAACTTCAAGCCTCTACTTTTCTGGCATGCAGTCTAGCTGCGACTGAGACAGATATCTGACAGATGCGACTCTCGCTTTGGCGCCATGCTAATACTACTTCATATCAGCTGACCATTTTTATTTGAGATAAGTAAAACACACTGAGCAATGTTTACCGCCGTCACTTTCAGTTGCTTAAAACTGCAGGTCCGATTAGAAATTTGCGAATGTCCCTTCCACCATCTCGGACCCACACCTCCTATGAGCCAGAAATAAAGGAGCATGGAGGCTGCGATTACAAAGCGAGAAAGAGATGCTGGTTAAATGCTGTAGAAATAGAACAACCGCTGAATTGGATTGATTTAACGGCACAGCGCAGGCTTTTTGATTCGAGGAAAGCTGCAAAACATAACTTCATGCTCGGCACAAGAGGTTTGCACGGGCCGGTATCGGTAGGGGGTGTTTTGGAGCCTTCTCTCGACGACTGTCCAATCTGCCCCTCTGTATCGTCCCTTGTCAGCTATAGGCTTCTGCTGACGGCGGCGGCTTTGTCGGCACTTAGGGTATACCCTCATCTGGGACTTGTTAGGTCGGTAAAGGGGCGGGGGGGGGGGGGGGGGGGGGGGAGGCCTAGAGATCTGTGTACCCCCCTGAAATTTGCGCGGATTTACGCCACTGAAACCACTGCACGGCTAAGAAAAAAAAACAACCGCTGCCTGGTTACCTTTGACAAAGACGGCACCTGATACTGCGTCAGGCCACGCTTGTCAAAGACTGCCGTGCGGGACTCAGGACCCTGCGTACTAGAGATAATTGTTACTGCGCCGAAGACGCTAGAAGCGCAGTGTATACCACACAGAAACGTAAAACAAACTAATGACGTTGTTAGCTCTTTCGTCGATGTCTGCTTTCCAAAATGTGGTAACGACCGTTTGCGTCCCTTCATCCGATTTACCAGAAACCCGCCAACAAGTCAAACTTATTCCTTCTGTCTCAAGACAAACTTATGTCGACCTCGAATATCTGAGGTGAAGAACGAGCGAAACCAGCACGAGTAGCTGCTCGATTATACTCCCCTCCTTCATTTTTTCTTTTTTTTTTCGCTGTACAAAAGTTTCGGCGCTTAATTTCGGGACGAGTGCCCGCTTGCTTCAAGGCCCTTGGCGCTATTCGGCGGCCGGAAGGCAGTGAAAATGAAGCCTGCACCACGCCACCACGATCGCATCGATTGAGGCGGCTGGAACCAGCCCCCTCAATCACGCCTGGATATCAGAGAGTGCACGTGCTCCCAGAGTAAAGACCAGTGTATAAATCATGCACTCTTTGGGTGCCGTTTGACTTGTCCCTATTTCGTCGCTCCGCACTTTTTTTTTGTTTTTTTTCTGGCCCCCGAGTCCGCGCGTGCGCCGTGCGACCACCGCTAGCGAGGCCGCCTTGGTGCAGCCGGGAAGAACAATGAACGCGTAGCGACCTGGTGTGTAGCCACAAAACAAGTACAAATAAATACAAAAGCGCAGAGTTGGCGGCGCGGTAGAGGAGGAGGCGGTTGTCTCTGCATAAACCCGGCAAGTCTAGAAAGTGAAAGGACGTTGCTACCGTTTTGTTGTTGGTGCCCGCCGCTGGAGCTGCGTGCGGTCCGCTCTTGCTGCCGCTGCAATTACGGCCGCTTTCCCTGTAAGACAACCCCGGGACGAAAGAGAGCGTGCTCTGCGGCCGCGGCGCGATGTGCAAGCGGCAGCCGGCTCTCGGCTCAGTGTCATGCTGCGAGGAAAAGATGGGCCGGGAGAAAGGGGGGCGTCCAGCATACCGCGTTTTTCCTCGTGTATGCAGCGTGCTTGTAGGCGGGACCAAAGCAGTAGGAATGAAACTTGCACGGGTCAAGCAAAAGAAAAGGTAACCGCCGCCGCCGTGCAGCGATTCAAACGTGGAAAGTGAGAAAAATGCAGTAACAGCGGGAGTTAGGCTCTAGTGTTGTGTTGTTCGGCTTGTGATCCCAACTGGACCCATCACGGGGCTTGCTTAGCGCGTTCGGGTTGTATTATCTTTCCCTGAAACAGTGGCCCAAGTCCGTGAACATAAAAGTTGCATCGTGATTTTCGTTCAAAGCATGTCGGAGACTGTTAAAAAGTGGAGGTGATTTTTCGCCTATATATATAGGGCCTTTCAAAACGGCGCTAAGAGCGGATAGGGTTTCGAATTCTTATTCGTCTGAAGACTTTGCGGCATACAGAATGAAAAGCATGGCAATTGTAAGCACAGTTAAGCATCGGCGTTTATCATGGAGCTTTTCTGGTCGCTGTATCAAATATTTAATTCTGCAAGCACCATCGTGCTAGGATGCAGAACCACACATCTCAATTCTCGCGTGTCATTTGAGGTGAAATGTACTATTTACTCAAAATCACTCTCTCCGCGGGTGATAATACACGACCAGCAACCCGCACTCACCTTGAGTTGCTTTAAACGATATGTGAAGCACACATTAATGGCAACGTGCAGTGAATGTACATTTACGATTTGCGCGACCGTATTCATCGCCTATCTCTATCGCGGGCTTAACACAGAGTGGTGAAATGCTGCTCTGCTCCCTTTTTTACGTTTTCCTTAAAGTACTTATTGTTTCAGGGGGAACTATATCTCGACAACTGCAGCTACTTACTCGAGCAATGATAAGACCTTGCCGAACTGCGTTGGAAAGCTTCAAACATCACTATGAAATACGCTTCTCAAAGAACACATCTGATCGACAAGGGTTGGTGACGCTATTGTGAAGCAGCGCGGACACCGCTCTTACGTTGTGCAAAGTAACGCGTAAAGACTTGGCGGATAATAGCGTAACGTCTTCAAGACAAATGTACGGTCGCCCAGAAGGCAAGCTTACGCGTATGTAGTTACACAGACAGGCGACTTGAGGAGACGTATAGCAATCAGGGGACAACACCCCGAGGTCATTTATACGCGTGAGCGAACTAACGAGATCCAAGAAGAGACGCGCACTCCTACAGGACTGTCGTCGGCCGCTGTCGCTCGGCACGTCGACTCTATGGACTTGCCGCGATGTTTCATGACAGGTAGCTGGGCGCGGCACCTTCGAATCGCCGCGTTATCTGGTCCTGGGTGAAGCGGACGAAGGTGTCGTACTGTTCCGTAAGTTTAGCGCTGAGCACCTGGTCGTACTTCTGTCGGATGACAGCCTCCCGCGCGTTCATCATCGTCTGACATATCGTTCCTATTTGGCGCATGGTGAAGACCGGCTGTTCTGGTCCCGGGGCTACCGTCTGGGAGCCCACGCTGGAACTGGGAGCGCCGTCGGGCCCCTGGACGCAAAGCCGCTTGCGTCGCTGCAGTCGACACATTTCGTCGTAGACGTTGGCGGCGATCTCCTCCGACGTCATCTCGGGCGCCGCGTCGATGAAGGGCGACGGGCGCTGCTGGTGCGGCCTGGTCGGCGGAGGGGACGGCGACGCGCAGCACCTGCGTCGCTTGCACGGCGGCTTCGCACTGGCACCCGCTGCGGCGTCCCAGTCGCTGGCACGCTTCAACGTCGCGCAGGCCATGTTCTCGGACCTCGGACTTGGAAGGAGGCCGGCGCTAGCCGCTGGTGCGCGGTCTTTTCCTGGCGAATTTTGCGGCGCAAAAAACCGCACGCAGCTCGCGCGCCTGATCGAGCAGGGCTGCAGTCGCTCTGTTGGTCGCCTTCCTTGTCTTCGACTCGGCGCCATATCTTGTTTTGCTCCGTATACGAATAAACAGGTACCACAACGAGACAGCTCGCATGAAAACGATCAGAAAAGAGCGCTATGACTAAACAGCACGCGAAGAAACAGCGTGCGTCAAAATTGCTCGCTGGAGAGGCGACGCCACGTGACCGAAAATTGAGCTGGGCTGTTCTGTTCAAATGCAAAACAACACATCGTCATCGCTGAACGGCAAAAAGAAGGAGAGAAAAGCGATAGGGTTTTAACGTTGTTAAACCGCTTAGATATGCGAAAGCATGTATTTGGCCTGATTGGCTGATTCTTTTGCTTTTCTGGGTCGCCGGCACGTGTGGGTATACGATATTAGGCTCAGATTAAGCACTGATCGAGGTTAAGCTGATCTGATCTGTTCGCGCCGCAGATGGAAGTTGACGAGATGGAAGTTTAAGAGGGCTAATTAGATCCCCCAGTGTGGGTATGTGTCATCTTTTGATAGGCTAACAACAACAACAACAACAACATCCTCTTCTCGGCGCCAGCAGCAAGCAATCATATTTGAGTAAGACCAGGCTATTAAGCTGAGCTGTCAGCTGAGTAAACAACGTCACCCCAGCTGGCGTAATCTAACGCTCCCGCAATTTTGCCACCTGGATATTTCTCATCTAGTTCTGTTAAAGGCGCCACTCCCTAAGTGTGGGTAAATAAATACTCAAACAAAGCCCAAGCATGTTGCAAGCCATTTGAGAAATAGAACAAAATTAGTGATGTAGACTTCGCTGCCTTCTGTGCGCGGTCTCGATCCTACAAGATGTGTCAACACTGAGTGCACACAGCACTGTTGTAAGCATTCTATAATTAGTAACGTCAACGCACATCGCTGACCAATCCGAGACCATTAGTCTGCGTTCGGTGCGGTATTCGCGTACATTGCGACCGCGGTGAATACCATGGCTGCTTGGGCAGACGACAAGAAACAGCCACTCGTGAATGCGCCGAACTAACGCCTCTGCGTATATCTAAAGCGAAGTTACACGGATGTGGCTCAGAGAACTTTCCGATCCCCTGCCTGTACAACTCGCCAAAGAAAGATTACCTCTTCCAGCTCACTGCCCTCTCCACTGCGCAATCTTCTTCCTGTTCTACCACGAGGAACACCACGTACCAGAGCTTATCCATTTCCTCCTCACCCAGAGGACGAGGAAAGCAAAAGAACCGGCCAGCGCTTGTTTCCAACGAGAGGCTGCAAAAAAAAAAGTTTAAACGCTGGAGCAGCCGTCGTTCGCGATCAAGGAACGATCTGGAGGACGGATCTCTGATAGAGAGCATGCGCGTTCGCCAGCGAAAGGGTTCATTCTTCCTGACTCGACGTGACTCCGGGTTCGGCTACGAACGCACGCCCGCTGGCTTCGTTATACACGCAACAGTAGCACGACACACCTCCGCCCGCCTTCCGCCAGTGTCCCGAGCGTTGAACACTCTCGCTTGCTTGGTTTCGGGACACCGCCCCTGGCTGCTTGGTGACGATAAAGAACTCCAGTGTAAGTAACGGCTGGGGCTTGCTCATTGCGTTGCGAAGTTGACTACGCGTGGCAGCCGGATGGTGCGACAGACACGCGGGAGCGCGAACGATGGCATCTTTGGGAACATTGTATACAACAGTGCAGAATAATAATAATAATAATAATAATAATAATAATAATAATAATAATAATAATAATAATAATAATAATAATAATAATAATAATAATAATAATTGGTTTTTAGGGGAAAGGAAATGGCGCAGTATCTGTCTCATATATCGTTGGACACCTGAACCACGCCGTAAGGGAAGGGATAAAGGAGGGAGTGAAAGAAGAAAGGAAGAAGAGGTGCCGTAGTGGAGGGCTCCGGAATAATTTCGACCACCTGGGGATCTTTAACGTGCACTGACATCGCACAGCACACGGGCGCCTTAGCGTTTTTCCTCCATAAAAACGCAGCCGCCGCGGTCGGGTTCGAACCCGGGAACTCCGGATCAGAATAATAATAATAATTGGTTTTTGGGGAAAGGAAATGCCGCAGTATGTCTCATATATCGGCGGATACCAGAACCACGCCGCAAGGGAAGGGATAAAGGAAGGAGTGAAAGAAGAAAGAGGTGCCGTAGTGGAGGGCTCCGGAATAATTTCGACCACCTGGGGATCTTTAACGTGCACTGACATCGCACAGCACACGGGCGCCTTAGCGTTTTTCCTCCATAAAAACGCAGCCGCCGCGGTCGGGTTCGAACCCGGGAACTCCGGATCAGAATAATAATAATAATTGGTTTTTGGGGAAAGGAAATGCCGCAGTATCTGTCTTATATATCGGCGGATACCTGAACCACGTCGCAAGGGAAGGGATAAAGGAGGGAGTGAAAGAAGAAAGAGGTGCCGTAGTGGAGGGCTCTAGAATAATTTCGACCACCTGGGGATCTTTAACGTGCACTGACATCGCACAACACAGTGCAGAATGATTTGCTTCTGTGCCGCCGCGGTGGCTGAGTGGTTATGGCGCTCGGCTGCTGACCCGAAAGACGCGGGTTCGATCCCGGCCGCGGCGGTCGAATGTCGATGTAGGCGAAATTCTAGAGGCCCGTGTACTGTGCGATGTCGGAGCGCGTTGAAAGAACCCCAGGTGGTAGAAATTTCCGGAGCACTTCACTACGGCGTCCCTCACAGCCGGAGTCGCTTTGGGGCGTTAAACTCCTATAAACCATAAACCGATTTGCTTTTGTAGCGCTGCACAAAATGCTACGCTTCAAAATGCTTGGTGCGCGAATACCAGTGTAGATTGCGGAAGGCCTCGAAGTCAGACGATGCAAAGCGTTGTTACATGAACTTATCGAGCAAAAATTTGTTGCATATATCCCGCAAATGAGCACGGACTGACCGCATGTTGCAGCAGCCTAATATGAGGCCTCATTGCCATCGTAATCGTCTTTCATGCTGCGAAATTCCAGCATTACAATCATCTTTCGAAATACATGCATGCTTTGGCTTCTTGAAACGAATTGTGTAGCAGCCGTCAGCAAAATGCACTGGGCTTTTCCGCAGAGTGTACTCCGTCTCATAAAAACTAGTCCAAGCTAACAGTGGCGTGAGTGAGCCAGCGCCCCAGATCGCACGCAAAATTGTCTACATACGAGACAGGCACGTAGCCAGTTTTTTTTTTTTTTTCTGGCAGGGGGGGGGGGGGGATAGAGAGAGTGAGGTGCCTAAAGTAATTTCTCGTTCGAAGGGGTGAGGGGTGTGAGCTAGCGTGATATCGTGGGGGCCCGGTGGATATCAGAACAGGTTATGATAAACCACGTTGTTGGCTGTCGTGTCGTTGGATAACTTTTATACGGCCGGCGCACGGGTTCCGGCGAGAGACAAAGTTCTCACACGCAGAAAGGGCTCTGTGAACTCTGCCACCGATTGCACGACGCCGGCGCTCCAACTTCCACGGCGCTGCGCGGTTCTAGCGAGGCACAACAGCAAAGTAGCAGACGAATAACAATAACTATAAACGAGAGTTGCGGCGGCACCCACTGCTCTGTTCTTTAGGAACAGGGACACTGGCGTCTCGCGCGACGCAAGACCGCGATGGGAACGGCCCGAACATGTCCAGCACAGGTGTACGGCGGCCGCAGCAGCAAGCGTGACGCCGGTGCGGGGAAGCTGTACTCCCGATGCGTTGTGACAGCCAGCACGCTTCGCTTGCTTCGGCGTCGCCGCCAGCTCTGGGGTGCATCGATTACTCAACGCCGGGCCGATGCTCCCAGCACGGTGGCGTTATTGTCCGGCGCGGGCGAGGCCTGTTCGCTTGAAGCAAGGACCGCAATGCGGTATGCCAGGGCGCACGGTTACCCGCCTTCGAGAACCCTCGTTCCCAGCCGCCGAGGGAGCCAACGTAATGCGGAAGCGGCGAAAACGAAAAAGAAAGCTATAAATCGGGAACAACGACCAGCAATTTGTAGGCCTCCGTTTCAATCAGGCACTTCGAGCGCTTGCTTTACCGTAGAGACAATGCGAGCGCTCCGTTTCCAAGCGTCCAAGCCGTCAAAAACTAATGTAAGGGTCCCTTTCCGTTCGGGCCTTGCTTTCGTAGGGTGAATTGAGCGTGGAAGCGGGCGTCGATTACTGTACGGGGCATTTACAAACGCCTCTTAGCAAAGAAAACGTGTATGCGTTTCGTGTGTAACTTAACGTATACATCGAGTTCCCGCCGGTAAACATGCGTTCGGGCAATGCAACGCAACGCCCTGGTACAGGAAACAAATACGCGCCCAGGAAAGCCGGTCGGTCATTGATACGTATTCAGGTGGAAAGGCTCTCAAATATCCAGCACATTTAGGAGCACATTTCTGTGGCCTAATAAGAAGCAGTATGCGTGCTAGCGCCGGCAGGGGGTTTGTGTAAGTTGTCGTATGCTTTATATAAATCGGTGGATTGTGCGCGGAAGAAACGGGCTCAGTATTGTTTGCGCTCCTTCGAGCCATGTATTGAATTTATTTTTTCTGATTTGGTTGTGTGAATATTGTATGGAATTATATGAGTCACATTTTAATCAACTTTAATTTTTCATTTCACTAGAAACCTGTGCAGCGTCAGATAATGCAGCTGACTGCATCATTTCTGAATCTGAATGTTGCTGTCAGTGCTAAAGTATATATATATATATATATATATATATATATATATATATATATATATATATATATATATATATATATATATATATATATATATATATATATATATATATATATATATATATATATATATATATATATATATATATATATATATATATATATATATATATATATATTCAGCACTGAAGAATACGCGCGTTATTTAGGAAACTCGCAAGCGCAAGTGTTTCAAGGAAGCATTTTGCGCTAGGAGATGCTTGGTGTCTGCGACTGCAATTGTTAAAAAAAAAAAGCACAAGTGGCCGTCTTGTTCGTGATTGTTAAGATTGGATCAGGAATATAAAGAACAAAGGGAGAGAGCGAAAACATCCGCTATGCGCCGTGACCTCAGAACTACGTTCAGGTTCGCAGTGTTGGTGCACGGCTTATCTGTACATGAACACATCATGCACTGCTAGAACAGACATTAATACAACATGAACATTGGTGCGTGCCCTGTTTGCTTGTGTCTTTATCTGGACTGCTCACTGCAACATGCATCTTTGGATTTATTCTTGTGCAGCGCGAAAGTGATGCATGCGGTCAAGCAATCGAGCGTCGCGTGAATAGTATTTTGATTACTATTCGTGGTATACTATTTTGCACTGGACCTGCACGTTTTCCACACTACTGAAAATTAAGCCGTCGGACACGCACGCATGTGCATTCAGAGGAATGTTCAACCCCTGGCGACAAGAGATAATCCCTCCGAAGTTCCATGCATGTAAAAGAATGCTCCATGCAAGCCCCTTGACGAGGCGCGCAACTTCCTGTTCGCGGATGGCTTTTAATTTCGGTGTAATTTATTCGGTGAAATTGCTCCCGTTAGGCTAGAGCTTTCACTTACTTGTGCAATTTGCTTATGTTTTTCTTGGTGCTTGCTCTCCTTTATTTCATTCTGCTTTACGGACTGTCAGTTGTACACTCATTTTATTTTATTTCATTTCAACGCAAGTATGCTAACTGCTTCGCATATACTGAATGTATACATGAAATGAAATGAAATTTTAGTAGTATCCGCTTATTGTGTATAACATTTCTGCTTTGTATAGATGAGTACTGATTGTGTAAGAGTGCTAAACCTTAGTGCATTTTTTACGCAATGGGTTGTTTTAATCTGAACTTGTTTATTCTATAGTTTTTGTGTTTGCTGTTGATTGTGAGCTCGAAGGGGCTGGGACCTCCGTCAGGCATTCATATGCCTTTAGTGCCAGCCTCTACTCGTGCCACAGCGGTAAAGAAAATAAACCTCTTCAAGGAGCGAAACAAGTAGCAGGTAGAGCACGCGGTATATGCAAATGAGCTGTAACACACGCTCCTTGTCTTCTCCACGTGCCCATTCTCGCGCTTCGTTGGGCTTCTTGAAGGTCCGGCGCACGCGTTTACGCCCACCGCGCTGAGCCACTGCATGCCGGAGTGGATCGGACGGGTGCGCGTCCGCCCCAGCCGTGGTTCAGCCCACAACATAGCGTTGATGGAGAGTGACGTGTATGTGACCGGCGTCATTCTGCATCTTGCGCGTGCCAGCGGAGCTCGGCAGATGGTCGTCACCCACTCGGCCACCGTCGTTGCTGATGAATGGGACCGCCGTGCTTTAGAAGCAGAGGGGGCGTCTGGCGCTACGCTCGCCGCTTGGGACACTCGAAACACGCGCCCGCCAGACCGGCCTCTAATGCATGGACAGAGCCGCAGACGCGCTGTTTAACGTGCCGCGGAACACGTAGTTAGCATCCAAAAGCAATCAGTATCATCACTCACAGCTGCCGCGGTGGCTCAGTGGTTATGGCGTTCGGCTGCTGACCCGAAAGACGTGGGTTCGGTCCCGGCCGCGGTGGTCGAATTTCGATGGAGGCGAAATTCTAGAGGCCCGTGTGCTGTGCGATGTCAGTGCACGTTAAAAAACCCCAGGTGGTCGAAATTTCCGGAACCCATAACTACGGCCTCCCTCATAGGCTGTGTCGCTTTGGGACGTTAGCCCCCATAAACTATGATCCAAAGTATCCTCACTCACGGGGTGAAATTGAATAAGCTGAAGCCAGAAAGCGTACAGAGTGGAAAAGGATGGACCGGAAAAATTCACGTGCACACATTGACTCGCAGGAGAATTATATTTGAAAAAAAAAAGTGGCACTGAACTTGTACAGCGTGCGTGGCTCGGCCGAAAAGCAATCGTGTAATGAAGAAAATGAATCAATAGCAAAAAAATAAACTGCTTCATCTGAAGATATTAATTCATGTTCGTTGATAGCCGTTTTCATTTTTCTTTCCATTTCCAAGTCCAGCTTTCTCTGGCAAAAGTTTTCAAAATTAGAAAATTGTAAGACACTGTTATGGAACTACTGAAGGTAATGGTCCTTTATTTTGATACGTAGCAAAACTTTTCTTTTAAAGTGTATCCAACGATCGCATCGAACTGTTAGGACTGCCATAGAAAACCAATGGGGAAAGCTTTTGACGATAACAAAAACGTGAATAGAGAAAAAAAAATAAAAGACTGCCGTCGGGTGATCTGCGGATGTATTGATTGTTATATTGAAATCTTACATTATATAAAATAATTGCGTTCATAAATGGTTTCTCGCTCAAAAATGCTTTTGTCCAGAATTGCTGGGTATGATATTCACTTTTTACAGCTTCTACGTTTTAAATCTGAGATAGATAACGAACCAGCCCATGAAGTTTGCCATCCTGTCGAATAAACTCCTCAATGACCGCCATTAAATGCAGAAGACATAGACAACCGTTGACAGTACATGAACAGTAATGTGAGGCTGTATACTGTCACTATACTTAATTGGCCTGCGTAGTATAGGTTGTAAACGAATTAAATCCGAACCAAGTAGCAAGACACCGACGCCCAAAATATGAAGAATGCGGTCGTTGAGGGTTGAAATACAGCATGATTTATTTGTGACTTTAGGCAGGCGGTAATCTTTTTTATATATAATTGAAAAGGAAGCGCGCCACTGTTTCACCTTCATCAAACAAGATATTCTTATTTTTTTGCTCACGTCTGAGTATCTAGTTCGCATTTCTTTTCGTCCGCGATATTACGTCTCGCGTTTCCGGCATACAGTACACGCGGAAGATCAAACAGACTTCTTTTATGTATACGCCCTGATCGAGGCCCGGAAATGCAAATGTGCGGCAGAGCTTGAGTTATCCGTGGGAGCCTTTATTTCTTAGAGCGAATACGCTCAACTTTATTTATTGCTGGCGGTGGTTGTGCATCTGCATGTCGAAAAAAATATGACTGACAAAACGACCAATATTCGTCCGTTCCACGCCGGCTACCTGTCAACTTCAGCTCTCATTCGGTCGACAAAGAAGAATGGCATAATGCTTGTGCTTCAAAATACATTAAATAAAAAAAAATCGGTGGCGCGCTCAACCTGGTACAAACATTTGAGGAGTCGGAGAGTCGCGCAAAAAGTATATATAATTGGTTATAATTATAATTGTTTTTTTGGGGAAAGGAAATGGCACAGTATCTGTCTCATATATCGTTGGACACCTGAACCGCGCCGTAAGGGAAGGGATAAAGGAGGGAGTGAAAGAAGAAAGGAAGAAGACGTGCCGTAGTGGAGGGCTCCGGAATAGTGCCATTGTGTGAGGTCAACAACAACAACAACAACAACATAATTTCGACCACCTGGGGATCTTTAACGTACACTGACATCGCACAGCACACGGGCGCCTTAGCGTTTTTCCCCCATAAAAACGCAGCCGCCGCGGTCGGGTTCGAACCCGGGGCAAAAAGTAAGAAATCTCGATTTAATGGCAGCCAAGAGTAAAGTGCACAGCGCACATATAAGAGCAGCCTGTAGCCCATGCTCATTCGAACCAGCGACCCAGACCTTGGGCGCAAAATAGTTTTTTTTGTCTCTCTCTCTGGGCTATGCGTCTTGGGTGCCAGAAAGTACGGTTCATTTTAAATCATTAGAAGCCCCATGGGGCCAAAATACGCCGTCTGTCATAAAATCGCTCATTAGCTGGAAGGAAGTGAAGTGTTTTCATCATTTTGAAGCAAAAGCGTGGGGCAGAAATAACATGGCTCCTCAGTACACAGCACTAATCCCGGGGACAGAAAGCACCAGTGCTGCGTCAGCCAAAATTAGGGGGACACTCAAGCTCCGCGTTAAAGGTATGACGCGACAGTGTTAATGGTCATTTACTTCATTTCTTAATTAGCACCTCTAATTACGCGCACTAATTACCATACAGAGCTAGACATACTAGACACCACAGGACACACAACATCCTCTTTAACTAAGTCGAACGAACCTATCTCAGTGCCATAGGAGTAGCGTGTTAGACTCGCGATCCAAGGTTCACGGGTTCGATTCCCAACTGATTACCCCAATTGTCTTTCCCTGCAGCTTTAATAATTTACATCATGATGCGTCATAATGGCATCTCAGTCATGTTACGAGCTTACGACATCGTAGTCGCAATTTAAATGGAGTTTTAATCATTTTCATTCCACAGCTGTAATTCTGACGTCACAACCTTCTCGACCAACCCTGAATTAGTGCGACAACGAGCACGGCTATTCCTCCATACGTCCGCTCTACCGCTGCTGCGTTAATATGGAAACGGCGGGCGCATGGCCGAGCTGGTGTGCAGGTCCAAGGCCACAAAAATGTGCACTCACTGTCCGCGAAGTTTGTTGTCAGGATTGTGTGTTCCTGTGGAAGCCTAAGGCCGAGTTTTGCAGTTTCTTTGCTAAGGATGGAAGGAATAAGAGATGATTCTTACTTCAGCGGTCCTATGTGAGCCTGATGGTGGCTCCTATGTGGTGGTGGTGTGGGCTGGCGTAGGAAGAAAGCTTCGTAAACGTTTTCTCAAGGCTGCTTTTCGAGTAAGTACGGCCGTGAATGGTTCGTGATGACGTGCCTTCATTGACCGCGTGGTGTCATTTGAACATACGCGCGTACACATGACTTATCATTAAGACATAGCCTCAACTGGGTGGTGAAGACTCGCGAGTCGCCATGTCCATATTCGGCTAATCTTGCCTTTTTAGGCTTTCTCCAACTGTAGTGTCCTTCGCATTCACTGCAACTTTTTGAAAGAGAGTAATGATAGACAAGTGACACAGTCTTACACAAACTCTCTAGCTAATTGCCCGCTCTTGATTCAAGGGATTCTTTTGTTTAAATGTAGGCTGTTACAAATTATATCATACATTCCACTGTTGCACTCTCACCACAAAAGGATGTTAGGAACGGCATATTTCTCATCTTGCTCTTTTTTATTACTGACGCCACAACACCAGCCATTACCCACAAGTAGTACAACCCCATAGAAGTGATTAACCCTCTAGCCAGCAACTGTACACATATGCGTGCGCTCGTCGAGCAGGGAGTAAAAGAAAACGAAGCAGGCCGACCTATGTCGGCTTCTCTAATGAGCAAACGTCGTGACGTGCGCCTTGTGTTCGCATCATCGGTAGCCGCGCTAAGCAACGCCCCAAGGCCGCTGGCGGAGCTTGTCGTCTCCTCTGATCTTAGATCACCTAGGAGCCGCTGGGAGGATTCGTCCTAGACCCGAAGGAGGTCTGACCAGCTACTGACTATGCGGGCGCGAGAAAGAACGCCATAGACCGGTGCGCTCGAAAGGAGCGCTGCGCCAGAAGCTTGGGTGGCGTATTGGCGGTGGTGCTGTGGGAACGCTCCCCGTATAACCGTTTTACTCACATATACGGGCACGCAGAGCACAGCACACGCGCCTGGTTTTGTTCTTGAAAGCGTTACTTGCTCTCACAGTAGCGATACAAGCTGCAGTGGAACGAGTAAAGCGAAAACGGGTCGAGTCGGCTAGTTGTTTGGGGGAAACCCTTACAAATTTTTTTAGAAGTCTATAGACTGTCCATTGACTTCTGTCTATAAAGGCTATGAACCACCTATAGACAAACCCTAGAGAACAGTCTATAGGCAATGCAAATCCTATAGACAATCCATAGACAATCTAGGTTTATGGCCACACACTTTTAGTAGACTTTTGTCTATAAGCAGTCTATAGACTATGGATAGACAAAAATATCTATAGGAAGGCAACAGAGTCTATAAGAAGTCTATACACTGCCTATATACCATTTTCGTAAGGGAAGACCTGAATCGAACATAGGTATACCTTGAGACATGTATAAGCTACTAAAGAAAAAACCGTGGTAACGGC
Organism: Amblyomma americanum; assembly: GCF_052857255.1. Lineage (NCBI taxonomy): Eukaryota > Metazoa > Arthropoda > Arachnida > Ixodida > Ixodidae > Amblyomma > Amblyomma americanum. Next base: position 200,891,404 of record NC_135499.1, on the reverse strand, counting down.
TGCTCAAGAAATGGGAAAAAATAAAACTTCAGGGCCGTTTAAAGTTTAAAAGAGTGGTACATATGTTAGATGATATAAACTGATTCAGTATCCTACACCACCCCTCCTCCTTCTCCGCTCCGCCCTCTCCGCTCATGCAGGGAAGTTTTTTTTATATCGATTGAGTTCAATGAAATCGATCCCACAAGCGGTGTAATCCGATTCATGTCTCCAACACTTGTAAATAACACCGACTTGCTGCAGTTGTGCGTTAAAAAGGCAATAGAACAGTACAAAAACAAAAACAACCGGAACAAGACGCGAGGCGTCTGGGCAGGTACAAACAACGTCGACGCTTTCGAAAGGCGGGCCCGCTCGGCATTTGCCTGGAGAACAACAATGTGCGAGCACCGGCGGAGAACACGAAACGGCCCGATTCACGAACGCTCGCAGCGCCGCCCGCGGACATTCAGATACACCCGGGGAAGGCGTGAGAGCAGAAAACAATTGAGGAAACTGAAGTCTGCGCGCGGGCGCGAAGAATGGAAAGAACAGCCCGCCTGCACGTGAGAAACACGAAACCCCTGCACGCCCCGCATTTATGCTGGCTGGGAAACAATGGACTTCACCTGTTTCTCGTGTACACATCTAAACGTAGACTACCCCCCCCCCCCCCCCGCCCCTCTCTATTTTATTGTTTAGTCTTCTTTTTCTTTTTTCTATTTGTCGCTCCCTTTGTAGACCCTTATCCCGCGATTGAAGCTTGACCACGTAAAAAGCACGCGAGCACTTTAGACACACGCGTTCAATGAACGGGCTAGGTTTTGAGGCAGGACTGTCGACTGAATGCTGCGGTGTTAAGTTTCCCTACCGCCACCTTGTGGAGACTGTCAAATTTCTCCCAGCGCTGTTCCAAAAGCAGGTATTGATGTAGTGCACGGAATGCAGAACACAGCGTGCAGACGTCGTCAAATTGCTGCCATGGACAAAGGGTGGTCTTAAGAAAGTAACAGGGATTGAGCGAGGTTTTAAGTCAGCGTGTGCCAGTAAACCATTTTGCCGAACAGCAACAAGAGCCGATTACGGATGGGTAGAGTGGACTACACGTTCTTGAAGCGTAGCAAAAATCGACATCAAGAAAATGAGGGGACGACATTTCTTTCAGCTTTGAGCGCTTTTAGTGCGTATATACCAATCGGATGGGTAATAACCCCGAGCAAAATCGTTCGTTGTCAGTTTGCCGCTGGCCTATAGCGCGAGCGCTCCGACCCGCGGCACCGCCCGCTCATCGTCGTCTTCTACGTAGCACTAATCGATGCTTTCGCACTGATTCGAATGTAGTAAACATTCTCTGCAGTTTTTTCGCTGTTGAAAGCCCTGTTGAAAGCAGCCAGACGCTATTACTGCGTTTTTTTTTTTCACACAAAGTGCGGAAAGCGTAAATTAGAGAGAGAAAAAAAGTGGATAATAATGGATAATAGAACTAAGATAATAGAAATAGTGGATAAGAGAATAGTGGATAATAGAAAAAAGAGTGGATAATAGAACTTGTACCAGTTTATACTTGATGGTAAGTCTGAGTACCTACGTTTCTTGAAGAGCACTTGTGTTCCTTCTCTGCTTCACCATGGTTTACACTGACAGACGGTTATTCGATACAAAAATATGGAACCGGAGGCGTCGATCATACAGCTGCAAAAAGAATAGATATTCCCACCTTGAAAAAGTTTTGGAATGCGGCTTTTTAAATCACGGTGCCGTTTTCCTTTTGAGCGTTCGGATACAACTCAAGAATATAGAGGCAGATGGCACTCAAAGAGACCCTCCAGCCAGTGGCGTCGACCGATTTCCATGAAGCCGCGGTTAATGCGGTTACGCATTGGTTATTCCTCATTCATCTGCCACCCCCTGCTATTTCACTCTAGCCGTCCCAAGGGGTCCGTTCAATGGGAAGAGAGGGAGACCAAAAATGGTCTATAGACAGTCAATAGACTTCTTATGGACTATATTGCCTTCCTATATATATTTCTTTTTGTCTATTCATAGTCTATAGACTGTCTATAGACAAGCCTACTGAAAGTGTACGGCAATAAATCTATAGATTGTCTATACACTGTCTATAGGATTTGTATTGCCTGTAGACTGTTCTCCAGGGTTTGTCTATAGATAGTCTATAGACTTCATATACAGCAGTCTATGGATAGTCTATAGACTGCATAAAGAATTTTTTTAAGGGGATTCAGTAGACACTACTGGCTGGGGGGGGGGGGGGGGCTTTTTTGAGGGGCATTTGCCGCTTGTTCTTGAGTTGTATCCGATAATGACACAAACGCAAGTGGTAAAGTATGCATCATCTCTCATACTCACAGTGCATTTTGCTTAGTATATTTAAGTGATTTACCTGTTCCAACTTATTGCGGAGTGGGAACGCATGGATGCAGCTTGAACATTCCGGGTCTTGGGGCCGTAACTGTTTTTGCTCGGAGTGTGTGAGCATAATATCACTAATATCTTAACTTCCTGTCGGAACAACAAAGAAGCTCCTTCGGTAACTAATCTAGTAAACATCATAAAATATCCCTAAGAGATTCGTAGGCAAATGTTTCAACGCAAGCTCGTCACTGCTTGTCAGAAAGTCGGGTCGTTATACCCTCACCTTCTTTTTCAAGTTATAAAAAATAGGCGTTCAAATGAAGCATGAAATTTTAAATTATTCTCGCCAGGGAATAATTTAATCTATGTGGCGAAGGGCTCGAGCTGTCTTCGCGAAATTTAAAATATCAGTAAATTTCTGAGCCGAGGGCGTCGGTGGTTTATGCAGTTTTTTTCTCGTAACGACCGCCACAAAACTCTTTCCTGTGGGAATATGTCGAGAGGAAAAACTGATATAATCGCAGAAAAAGGAAGGCTTTCCAGCAGTGCACGTATTGCGAAAACTCGCAGAGGCGTACCGTATATATACATACATGATCTCTAGTGCGGCTATACTTGCTCCCGAGCGCACTTTCCTCGTCTAATTTTCTGCATAAGCATCCTGCCCCAAATACTGCGCAAAAGTCTTCTCAAAGAAAACACACAGTATTCGAAAAGGGCGCCGGTTACTTTGTCGCTACTTTTTCGCGTGCAGGCACTAATCCTCTTTCGTATACAGTTGTGCCGCACGATGGCGCATTAATCTTTCAGTGCTGTTTCCTCGTAGAAATTCAGGACGCATGTTCAGTGTCTTATTCTCCACTGTGGCCTTCACTTAATCGTTTTGCAGCTACGTCGCGCTCTTCCTATCGCTATGCTGTGATAGCGCAACGAAAAAGGTGAAATATATTTTGCTCAAAGTGAAACCTGAGAGGTCTCCTTGGGATTGCGCTTAGCACAGAAGCCGAGGTGAGATATGCTTGAGGGGGGGGGGGGGGGGGGGGGGGCACTGCAAAACCACGTAGTGCTCGCTCGAAACAAAATTTAAAAAAGGAAATTATTGCGAAACACACATGCAGCTGTGTGCGCGAAAAAGCAAGGACGACTAAAGAAGATGCCCTGTCATGAGAACGGCCGGTAGACAGTCACAGAATGCTCCGTAGCGATCGCAGTAAGATAAAGTGGGCTTCCATGCATGACGAACAGAAACTGTATATTAAGTTAACTAAGGTGCAGTGTCACACTTGTTCGGTAGTTGAGATATTGAATAAAACCATTAATCTAAGCGGCGATTTCATTTTACATTATTCGAACAAAAAAACATCACTTTCCTTCTTTTACTGTCGAATGCGTTTGGAAGCCCTGTTCATTTTTAACTAAGATCTCTGCTATTCAAGCAGGTGAGCGTTTATTGTCTTAGTTTCCTGACAGTCATGTCCCCTGTCATAAATGAATACTGAGTGAAGTTGATTAGTGATGCAGAAACTTCCAGGTGGCGAGAGATAAAACTAATTACTTTATCCTCATTTTTTTTTCGATTTGTCACGAGCTTACAGTACTGCGTGGAAGAATCAAAACCCGGAACCTTTACCGCCTCGATCACAAATTAAAGAAATGGTCCGAAAGTTTCTTCTATAAAATCCGCAATAATCACAACTGCAAGCACTTTAAAGCATCACAAAAAACTATGGGGACACTTAATTACATGCCGTGTGGGGAACGCGATAGCACCGGAATCAGAAAATTCTATCACAGTCCACAAGGCCGGATTTGTTCCATGCTGCGGCTTCTGTTTGCAATGATGCAGGTTGTTCTGCCCGGCGTGCCTTCCAGCCTAAAAGGATAAAGACGCGGGCTCCCTCGACCAGAATTTCCAGAAAACCATCGTGAAGGCGATTGAGACTTCAGAAGAAACGCTGCTGCCTGGCGTTCGCGGAAGCAGTGGTAGAAGCAGCGGCGACAATGGCGGCACCACGTGACCGAGTATGCCATCGGGTCGCAGGATAGAGCTTGCTTTCATCAGTCACGCTGGGGTTGACAATTGACGGAGAGCTGCGTCTTCGACAGAGTTCCCGCGCTTCGGACAACAGGCGACGAAGCGCAAGGTCTTTCACCCCCCTGCTGGGAAACGGCTTGACATTCCTGTGCCACGTGGGCGCCCACCTGGAAGCTGTGTTGACAACACGACAGTGTCTTTTACCCTTTTCCATCGACGAGCTGGGACAGCATCAGCACCACCTCTGCCATGGGCGGCACCATCAGTGTCATCGTCTGCACATTTGATTGGACATCATTCTTCGAACTGCATTCCCCAGCCAGGGGTCTGGGGAATACGAAGGGTATTTAACGAGCTTCTTGTTTGGTACCAGAGAGACCCCCGATTGCGGGGAGACACCCGTCTCCTAAGACTCCTTTTACTGGGAGGTATTCTCAGTTGCCCTTACTTGTACGCTATGTAAATAGTCCGTATAAAGCTTTTCCTTGCCTTTTTCTTCGTAACCACGTCTCCGATCCTCCTGGTCCCTTCTCCGGCCCGACTACGCTACCTGAACTTTGGATGCTGCATACCTAATCCCAACAACGGGTGGCAGCGGTGGTATGCTGCTACCTGAGACACAACAAGCTGTAGAGAGGGAGCGGGTTATAAAGCCGGCGGGGGAGGTGGCAGGTGTGGCAGTTGTCAGGTCACGTGACGTGATGACGGGATAACTGTCTCTACCAATCAGCGAACTTTATGACAAACCACAACGTCGAGCTTTTTTTCGTGACGATGATGTTAATGCTATCCTATCTATAAGACTGTATACCGTTCACATGATGATCAAGCTATATACTATTCATAGCTTACGCAAAAGCTTTTTTGTTATCTAAGATACGCAGAACGCCACTCTGTTCTGCGCTTGCCTACGCTTAGTCGTAGAGCTAGCGCACAGGGCTAACACCAGAGAAGCCCTCTTTCCGTGACCTCTCTGAGGAGGAATGTCCTCAGTTGAGGTCGGCTTGAGCTCTCTCCAGGCATATTTTCGTTTTATAAAGGAATCCCTAATACGAGATACACTGCAGTTTCTTTTTTATTTCTTAATTCACGGGATTCATTCTCTTTTACGCCTTCAGCTCGCCACGCCTCTACATATCCTCCCTTTCATTACTGCGCCCATTTGCCTCCTCCAAATGCAGATGCACTCGTGCTTTCATACTCCCATCATTTCGCCTGCGTAGAATTACCTTCTTTTTTCGTCCCTCACGGAGCAGACAGACCAACTTCTCGTTTTCAGCCGTGAATGAAATAATGACCCCCCCCCAACAAGGTTGCGAAAACAAAGGCCACGCTGCAGCATAAATGAGACGTGGAGAGCAGTCGCTCGCATGCACACTCTTTTCCTGATGAGAAAACCGAGTGCGAAGCCTCCCGTGTGCGAGCTCGGACACACACGCGTACGGAGACGAGCGCCTTGAAATTCGCAGCTTGCTTGTGCTTCGCGCAGCCGGCGTCGTGGCGTGTTTCCGCGACCACGCTGCCTGAACGCAAGCGAAGCGGAATTTGCGGCCTATACTCGCTTTAATTGCTGAGTAGCCAGAGCGGGTGGAAAAGCAAAATGGAAAGAATACAACACCTCGAAATGCTGGGAAGAGCGCGCCACTGAGCAGATTAAGGGTTGCAGGTCCGCTGGTGGTGATAACGACATGAGGAAGTGGTTATCACCACGCATGAGCTGTGGCAATGGCTCAGCACATTCCAGAGACGCTTTTGTTGACGCATGCGCTGCTCCGGCGGCAGTGCAGGAGGCGACTGAAAGTTTCGCTAAAGTCGTTTAGGTTCGTCTCCGTGTTCGTTCTCCGTTCTGGCGCCAAGGTCACCCGCGGCTCACAGACTGCGGTGGCTAGAAGCATTTCATGGTCAAAAAGCATTTCATTGTATGGTGAAGGTTAACGTCTTCAGAATGTTCGGTTTTACAAAATTTGAAAACTTTTGTCAGCTGGCCAAAATATTGCTTCAGTCGCCCATTCTATACTCCTTTTTTTTCCTCCCTCAGTGCACTCAGTATAATTCAAGTTGGCTTGGGTTAAAAAGAAGTTTCAATACTAAGTAAAGTTTGTCTATACTCTTTACTGCCGTGGTATTATTGACTTTTATGTTCTTAACTCTTGGTGTTTGTTCTGGCGTCAGTGTTTGTCCTTCTCTTGTCTCGTGTTCCGTAGCGCTGTTTTATCTTGTTCTTGGCCATTTCGGGTTTATCTTACGTTTTAAAATACTGCAATTTTGTTTTTTAACGCGTGTATATTACCTCGCTCCATGCTTTCAGCTTATCTTCCTTTCATCTTTTTTTCCTTTCTTTTTCCTAGCCTGTTACCGCCTCCCTCACCTAATGCTCCACCCGGGCCAGTATGGTTCAGTGAGGGAATAAAAAGGTAAAATTAAGCTGCAGAGTTAGGTTGCAACCTTCTCAACCTATTTAGGGCTTGTCAGAAAGCCAAAGCTTCCTGCTGTATTCATATATTTCCCTCGGAGTGGTCCTGCAATTTCTCATTATTTTCTCATTTCTGCGCGAGTTTCTTTCAACTTTCACAGGTGTGTTATTCAGCCACCTAGCCCTTTACCCACTCCCCTTCGTCTTCTAGGTAAGCACCTAAGAAGACCCCGCTTCAGCACTGGGCTAGGCGATTCCCACTAGCGCAAACCTCGACATTGTGAAAGCGGATGCCCTGAGCGTAAAAGTTAAATAAATGCACGAAAGAAACGCAGCACCTATTCACGGTAATTCATGCCGGTGTAACATTCTTTTTAGTATTGCAATCAGAAGCAAACAGCTCTGATAGCGGCTCTAGACTCCAGTGCTATTTATAACATGCTTCAGAGAGTACGGGAAGTGCACAGGATGCAGTAAGTATGCAGGCGGTACCGGTGAGATAATTGCCTGACACTGCACCACACCCGCTGCGTAGTTAGTCGAAGTAAGTGGGACAGCTTGTTGCCTCAAGTTCATTGTCGCTCGTAATAAAGCTTCCTGCATCTGATGGTGATGAAACGCCATTTCCTGTCTCCTTACTCCTCCTTTCCCCTTAAGTCGCCCACTCTACCAAGAATTCAATGCCTTGTACTTTGTTGCAGTCAGCCAAATCGGATTGATATATTGCACGCTAATTCCGCCGTGTTCAACATGCACACCGCACATAGTATGCAGAACTGGCGCTGGCAATCACTTCTTGTGTCCACCCTCGTTAGCATGCACGCCGAGCTGTGACGATGGTGGCTGTGGCGCATAGGTTGGAACTACGCCACGGATTTCTTTTGCGCAATTACCATAGTAATAGTAAGGCACTGCGAGCCAAACATCCACCTACATCGGGTTTCCAATCTGCTGTATCTTTGGAAGGACGCCTATTAAGACTGGTACAAAGGGGAAAGACATGACTGCGAAGCACCCGCTTCTGACACCACTGTCCGCCACCTACTGTGGACATGCCCAGGAACTTCGCTGGTATGCGATCGCGTTCTTCAACAGGCAGGCCTGTCTTCAAACAATGACTCGACAATTTCCACTTGTGGCTAACGAAAATCATTCACGCCCGAAGATTATGTGACTTTTTACACCTAACCGGACTTCATGCCTATTTGTAACGTATTATAACGTTCGTTAATGGCATCACGTTTTATGCCGTGTGGATCATTTAGTGTCACACATAAATAATAACGGGTTAAATTATAAAGTTCGTTTATAGTAAGTGCGCAAGCCGGTTTCTAAAGCCAACTTAAAACTCTGCCCTCTCCCCCCCCCCCCCTTTTTTTTTCCCCTTTTTTTATGCTGCGTGTAATAGAGTTTCGGCAAATGCAATACCACAGGTACACGAGGAACGCGCTCACGAGGCATATAACAGGGTAGCGCGCTCCAGCCACAGTTAAGTTGGTCCTTCCAAACATGGAGGGAAGTACCGCTACATTGTTAAAGCGCAATAGTGTTGACCATCGGAGGACACGCGTTCAGTTTAAGTCAAACTGTGCTGTTTCTTCGAGATTTACTATGAATTTGTTGGTTGAACGCTTGCGTCCGATGCCTCCGCAGGGGTCAGTTGTGAAATTACAGCAGTTAAAAGCACGCTCAAGACTCGAAGCTTTCAAGGCCCCCACGAATGCTTAGGTCACGTAACGATACTGAAATACTGATTTAAGGATGCACGGCAGGGCCCTTCATCCAGCAGGCGAATAGTGCGGGTGTTGCTTGTATGGTGCCCCGAACACGTAGCAGGTAAATCACTTCAGCCTTCGTTCGACGGAAACCATCTGACTGGTCACGAACGGGCGTGCTTCGCGCCCCTCTATGGCGACACGCCCCTGCGGAGAGCCGTTCACTTCGCACGCCCTGCGCGCTCGAGCACAGAAATTTTGTATCGGGCCCCATTAATCGGGCGGCCATAAAGAGCTGGCAATATATGCGCTTTTCAAAGCTGCTCCGGAAGCTATGAAGACTGGCCCGATTGTGGTTCGCGTGAGCTGCGCGGTGGGACCCCATACACTCCCTTTGTCACCGCCTTGTTTCGACGAAGCTTGCTTCGTGCCGCGCGTTAAACGGATGGAGCGCCCAGGTCACCAGGAAGGCCAGTTGGCCGAGATACGTCGCGTATCTCTTCCTCTAAATGATTTCTTTACAGAACGATCGTATGCAAACCGCAATGGTGATGGCAATGGTGATATGGCCGTGCCCTAGCTATGAAACGGGCGATGACATTGTACTGGATCTGGCAAGAAACGTCTGACGTGACAGCTACAGTCACGTGACAGTCTTCTATGCTTACCGGCCATGGCGAAGAGGGGGAGGGAGTATGCTAGATTTAATAGAAATTAAATCAGCCACGCCTGTGGAAAGCCCCTCACTACAGGAGTCCTCCGGCCGCTGCACGGGAGTTCGTGCATTCATTTCCGGGTCTTGTAGTCGGCATTCAGACTGAGGCAAGATGGAAACGTTTCGATGCGTTATTGGTTGCGGCGCACACTCAAGAAATTAATTGCGCTGGAGGCGATTTAAAAATATATACATACATTTCCCTGAACTGAGATTCTGGTTGCACACTCAACAACTCCAGATGGTCGAAAGTAATCCATAGCTCTCAACTATACGGTGTGCATTGTAGCCAGTAGAGGGGAACTCATTAATCAATATTGCGGACATGAAGCGCACTGAGAAATTCGTGCACATCTCATCGCCTCATACAAATACTGGGCCAGGAAAACGCCTTGGCGGAGGCAGTGCACTGGCGCTACAATGTCAAACGGACAGGAATGAACATTGGTGCTGCCCGAAGTGCTCTTAGATATGCTTTTTACACTTTCACGTCGGCTAATTCGGTATTGTAGCCAGTACTCACTCACCGAGCTGGAACTTGGACCTTGTCATGTAAATAGTTGCAGTGGCCGCTCGCACGCAGTTGTTTTTCGGGCAGTGTCAGTACAATCTCGCGGGAGCGGCGAAAACTTGTTTCCGTGTTGTATTTTGTAAAAGTGTGCAACGCTCCCCTCTGTCCTTGCTCGCTGACGCTCCCCTCTGTACTTATCCTCGCTATCCTCCCCCTATTCCTTTCATTTCCGCCGGTCGCAGCTCGGCTGCTTAAGATATTACATAGCAACTGCCATGGCCGGAAACATCTTTTCCTTCCTTTCTTGATTGATTTCAATGAACTGCCTCTACGAAGGCACTTGAAATTAAATTGAGGGTAGGAGGCCGCCGCTGTGGCTCAGTAGTTATGCATGGCGCTCGCCTGCTGACCCGAAAGACGCCGGGAGACTCGTGTACTGTGCGATGTCAGTGCACGTTAAAGAACCCCTGGTGGTCGAAATTTCCGGAGCACTTTACTACGGCGTCCCTCATAGCCTGAGTCGCCTTGGGACGTTAAGCCCCTAAAAACCAAACTAAACCAAAACCTAATTGAGGGGAGCACAGCAAGTTATATTGAATGGAAAATGATAGGGGCAACGTAAAGGAAGAGTAAGAGGGCGGTATGGGTTAGAGAACAAACGCAAGTTCACGATATTCTATAACTGAAATCAAGAAAGGAAAATTTGCCACGAGTGGGACATGTCATGCGCAGAACAGATAGCTAGGGGCGTGGGAATAGTAATTTTTCAAAACCGAATCGAATACAAATAGTGTTGCTAAAACGCGAATAAAATGTGAATCGAATAGTTATATAGCCTAATTAAATACGAATCAATTTTTACGAATGTTCTCTAGAAGAGAATCGAATAGTTATATAACCTAATCAAATACGAATCAATTTTTTTTGCGAATATTCTCTAGTAGAATAAAATAATAAATAAAAAATATTCTCTAGTAGAGAGTATTCGTACAAAAATCATGCTAAACAGCTAAATGTCAGCGGCGGCGCTGCAGTACAGCGCTATAACTTATGGAGTTACAGTTAAACTTTCAAAATACGCAACATTGAGCTCCACTAGAGGGTATACTACACGAAGTCAGTATATTAACTTTATGACCGTCGAGTAACATATGGGAAAATTACCTTTTGTTACTGATGGCGACAGCGAATGATCTAGATGCATATCTTAGTAGATAAGAGGCGCGAGAACTACGTATGAGTGATGGCCACAGAGGTTGGGCATCAGCGCAGGGCTTGCTGAACCTTCCTGAGCCCTGGCGCAGCGCCCAAACTTCGTCATGAACTCCGCGACTCGAAAGGACCGCGTCACGGCACAGAACCCACTCGCATCCCGCGCAGACCGAACGCGTCAGCATCCTGTGCGGCGTCGAAGTGGGCGCTGTTTCTAAATAACAGTTGTCGAAGGAAACCATGGTGTGCCTCATTCGAATTTCGTGTAAATTATTGAAAAAATGTTCGAAAATTTGAAAACATATGCGATTAATTCCGAATAATTTTGCACATGTATTATATGATTCGCGTGAAAAATCGAATAGGAGGTTATTAGAATGTTCTAACACCACTGAAAATAACCGGTACTCCGTCAGGGTAGCTGAGTGTACTGCAAGGCATAGAGTTTCTTACTATTAACTAGAGGGAAAGCCATGGCCCCCGCCCCGCCTTTGGGAGTTTTCATATAGCTTCCTCGAGACCACCTGTACCACCATGGGCGCTCTAAGCATCATGGGGCGGACAGCTACCAACTGCAGAACTACAACTTTTGACCAAAAAATAATGAAAAACAAACGTTGTTTGATAATCAAGAATCTCCTAACATTCAATATCATGTCTATAAATTGTAACAAACGAGCAGAAATGCATGCAAATGCAAAGTTTGCTCAAAATAAGCGATGGCTTGCTCTCCTATTGGCCAAGCATTGCAGACCACAAAAGCCAATATTTTGTGCTTAACATTCGCACTTTTAAAAAGAAATATGTTTTTGAAAAAAATGTTGTCGCTTCAACATTTTAAAAGGTTTTCCACAGCATTTCGGAAAACAAAAACCTTTTATTGGCGTCGTGTGCATGTTGCGTTTATGGCTTTTGCACACTACTTTTACGCCGAAGTTGTCTGCGCGCGGAGCGCGCCGTCGGATACGGAAGGGGACATCTCAATAACGCCACTCTGTGTTCCTGAAAAAATTCTACTGTTCCGCACCAAGTAGCTCATCGCCCCATGATGCTTTGCGCGCCCATGGAGGTTCAGGTGCAGCGCCGCCAGCTTTCCCTCTAGTTAACAGCAATAAACTCTATGCTGCAATGGAAGAAAAAGTAACAGAGGAAGGAAAGGGGGGAGGGGGCGCGGAAATTGAGATGTGGATACCCTCGGTGATACGGTGGCCATCTGAAGCAGGACAGAGCCTATTAGACCTATCTGACTCGGGACAGAACTAATTACAGAATAATAGGATAGGCATTCGGCTCGCAATGAACGTGATCAGTCTGATGACGATGATGAATTCGGCATTGAATAGGAGCCAACAAAAAAAAACAATGTCAGTCAGCGTCCTTCACTAATGCCTCCACGTGCACAGGGAAATCATTGCGGCGAGCTTCAACAATGCAAAAATCTACAGGCTTTGATTTTTTTCACGACGAGCTCAATATAAACGTACTAGAGTAGTGGTTTGGGCTTGTTGGTCTGGATGCATGGCTAGAGAAAGCAGCGCCTTTTGGCGCTGCTTCCTCCTCTCCTCAGTTTATTATTTCAAACTACTCCAGAGGATTTATAAAAATAGGCTGCACACAATACCTGTCGACAGTTGCACTGCATACCCAATACGTAGACCACACCATCTAAAGCCCGCGACAAGAACTAATTACGGAAGGCAAACATTGAATTATCAAAGGATTAATACATTAAACAGTGATCACTTTAACGTACAATGCACACAATCCTTCCACAACTTCAAAAAGGACTGTGAAAAGCTATTAGTGGGCAGTGACATTGCATTTTCATTTTGTGTAACTTGCGTTCATCCCTGATAACACATGTAACCTCAGTTATGTTGCATTATGTTATGTTATTTCTATGTTATTATTTATGTTCTAATTTATGTTATATGTTATATTACGTTATGTTATTTCTCTCAGCGCTTGTAAAATATATTTGCCATTGTTTCAGCATTTACATTGCACATCAGTCTAAACCTTGTTCTTTTCTGAAATGTTTCTGTGTACTGATCTATTTACTGCATATGCTATGTATTTTCGGACCAGTGAATTCCATGGTTTTCTTTTCTTCGTTCACTTCTGGTGTAACCCAATTTTATTGTTACATAATACGTATTGTTTATGTATCTTCTGACTTTTCAAAATCTATAATGTCGAAGGAAAAATAATGCTTTATGCTTTGAAGACAGGCGTTCTGAATAATTGAATTTTTCGTTGCTGTCTGCTGTGTGTTAACGATACGTTTGGCAAATATGTGTGTGAATGATACGTCATGCTGCCTTGAACTGCAGGGTCGCAGAGGCTCTGTAAGCATTTTGCCTTTACTTCTGCACCCTACACGGAGAGAATCCGAGAAGCAATAAACATTCAATTCAATTCAATTCAATCAATACAACACAGCTCACACGTATAAAGTTAAGCGACCTATCTACTTCCTCGCGCCACAGTCGCAGCTTGTAACATTCGCTGCTGTCAAATCTGCTGCTCTATTATCGGCCGGCGCAGACATCACATCAGGCGTGGATTTGTTTGCTTCAGCACTTCTTAGAGAACGGGCCAGTGCAAAAAAAAAAAAATGTAGAGTAAAGCGTGCTAGCACTCACGCCCCGCCCCGGTTCCGTACCGGTTTCATCGAGATCACTCCCGAGGCACGAAAACCGCGCACGAATGTGTGTGTCCGTGTTAACGAGTGCGTGTGCGCGCATGCTCGTGAGGATCTCGGCGCCGCTGGCGGTGCGATTGACAACAAGGTCGGCCCGGCAACAATGGCCCCCGAGCCGCGCCCTCGCGTGCAAGGAGATCGGCGCCGCTCGGCGTGCAGGCAAATGAGAGCAGCCACACAGGACCACAAGGTCGCCCAAGGTCGTTCGCCTCACCCCCCTCAGTGACACCGCCCTCCTATTAAGGGTGTTGATAAGCTACCGGCTACGGTTCGGCTGGGTTAGTTTAATCGAAGCTATATGAGGCGAAAACCGGTCTGCTCGCCGCGGTAACGACCGCGCGCAAGTCCGCGGTCGGATCAACAAATGTGGAGCATGTGAAATAGACTTCAGTAGACATGGTTGTTCGGTGCGTTGGCTTTGCACACTCAAAGTTATTAGGTTACATATTACCGGGAAACATTGTTTGTGTCCTCTTGCTCTTTGGTTATGTTTATTTATCATCTTTCTGGCCATGCAGAAAGCGACTAGACTCTTCTGGAACTATTGCAACCACGCGCAGCACCTTCTCAGACGTTCGATAATGCTGTGAGTGTTATTTTAGGCACCTTATCTGGAAAGTTCGTCGTTACCTAAAGTACTGAGCAGTTCCTATAGCGAAGAGCTTACTGTTCTTCGGCGACCGTCGAGCTCGTTTGCTGATATATATATATATATATATATATATATATATATAGATGCCGCCAAGTTATCTGTTTGCGGGCACAGCTTTACAAATTAAACAGTGAGTTCTGCTCCATTCTTATTGTTCCTCTGCCATCTATACGACCGTGTCGTCACTAAAACATTACAATATGCGTTGGTTTCGTGTCGGACAAAGCACTGAGAGTAGTGTCTGTTAACGTCCTCCCTTGTGCTTTTCTAATACCCCTGCCACGCTAATATTTTTTTACGCTCGTGAAATATACTTTAGTTTTCCCTTGTACTTCTGAGACTTCATCTTACTTCTTGCACTTGTGAGGCCTTTTACCAACCGCTTGCGGCGTTCACTCGGTGTCGCACTTTCATTCGCTAAAATTTTTATAATAGCAAGTTGTTCCAGGATCGCAGTCGCAAATGTACAACCCTGTCCACCATCTTATTATCACACGAACCTGGCTGTCTAGCGACGTTGGCGCCACAGAGAGCAGAGGGGGACGCTCTTTTCCATTGGCGGCACAAAATACAGCGTTAGTTGGCACCTCAGAGTCTGCACACAATGCAAAAGATTCCATTTTCTCTCGGTGGAAACCCTTGCGCACTAGTTTTCTGGACGCATAATATATGTTAGGGCCGTCCTTTCGAAGATTTACCCTTGCGACTGTTTCGCGTGCTTCACAAGCGGCGTTGACTTACACTATAGGACAGGCGTCCTTGCAATGTTGCTCGAGCAAAAGAAAACATTATCTGGTGATGAAATGCTTTGGGTATTGTCTTGAAATCAGAGAAACGCGAGAGTAGAGAAACTCTTCAGTTTTCCCCACATGAGGAAGAAAATTGGCTGTCCACAAAACCGCAACGTGTACATGCCTCCAACTAGATTTCACCTTAAAATTTCCCAGTACTTCCACTTTGCTCTTGAATGGAGAAGAGCCAGTGTTAGTATATTTGCTTCGTTCCCCTCCGCCCACAAGTGCGCCCTCTACCGAGCCCACATGGAGTTTCTGGCCGGGGCACGCGTAGATAACATCCTTACCAGCCTGCAGGTGGACCCGTGAGTTTCCAATTACGGCATACGACGCCGTTTATCTCGGATAATGTCTAGTTTGCAACCAGGGCTGCGAAAAATAGTGATGCGTTTTGTATAGTTTCGAAGTCGTTCATATCACTCCGGAACATTCCCTAAGCACTGCTGTTGTAGCCATGAAGGACACCTTGCGTTCGTCCCGTTAAGAAGTCCTCCTTCTTCTCACATGAGGCGGTCCAACTGATGCAGATAAGGATCAAAACCTCAAAGACGACGGCGTATGCGGACAGCCCCCGGGAAAAAACCAAGCACTTCCATATATACGACCGTCAGAGAAGTCCCCAGTAGCCATAAAATTAATTGAATTGCCCTACTGCGTCGCAGGTTTCTAAAATGTGGCTTCTGTGCAGCAGCTTAGCAAGGGACCAACAAACGGTACTTTTCATCTATAATACAGCCTTGAAAGGAATGCATACAAGCCGCACTGCGTGCAGTACGCAGGCGCGACAGTCCACTCATATATCGCTCATGTTTTAATAATGCACGGCCTTTGGAAACCCATTCAAGGCCGCATCGCGCAGTTTCGCATTGAACGCAGACAGAGCAGATGTATATGAAGCGAGTGCCCCTCAAAACGGGACGAATCTCTGGGTATTTAGACCACGCGCGACTCGTGTCTTCCATAATTTGCAAGTTGGCTGCTGAAATCAGAGTTTGGTGATCCTATCAGCAGCAGCACTTGCAACATCATTGGTAAGATTAATGTACCCAGTGTATCGTTGGCGAACGCAGCAAGGACGGGGAAGGGATTAACAGGAACGGTTACAGAGTAGACTGAAATGAGCAGAATTTTGATATTGACTTCAAAGGCAGTGTATATATATATATATATATATATATATATATATATATATATATATATATATATATATATATATATATATATATATATATATATATATATATATATATATATATATATATATATATATATATATATATATATATATATATATATATATATATATATATATATATATATATAAGCGTATTTGATTGCTAGAGGTAAAATTCTAAGTTGAGGAACGCTTCATTTATCCATAGATTTATTTTGCGTCGCTAAATGAAGCGTTTCTCAACTTTGCATATATATATATATATATATATATATATATATATATATATATATATATATATATATATATATATATATATATATATATATATATATATATATATATATATATATATATATATATATATATATATATATATATATGTGTGTGTGTGTGTGTGTGTGTGTGTGTGTGTGTGTGTGTGTGTGTGTGTGTGTGTGTGTGTGTGTGTACCGGCCCACCCACCGACGGCATGGTTGTTTTTCTCCTGCTTTATAATTAATTGTCTACAAGCGACAGCTAAATGAAAGTATTATTCCCCCATTGATCAGCATCACAAATAAAAAAATTCAGACATTCCCCTATGTAGTTCGGTTTCGGTGGCTGTTGGCTTCCTTCATATGTCTGTCAAACGAGCCCCTCATTTTCCTTCCCTTGTCTGCTATATATATATATATATATATATATATATATATATATATATATATATATATATATATATATATATATATATATATATATATATATATATATATATATATATATATATATATATACACGTTGAAATCCACTGAAGTTTTTGCAACAGCAGCTTCCAGTCGTATCATAAAGCAAAGAAAAAAAAACGTAAATCATTAAGTACGGGGTTCGAATTCTTACAGCCGAGGAAACCTCTGTTTTTACAGTTCGCGAAGTAGTGAAGGGCGTTAGCTTATGATATTAAATTGTTCGAACATTTACGACTATTTAAGCTCAACAGTAATTCTAGTGTGACGAATAGCCATGAGCTGAATAACAACGGAATTCCAGTTCTGGTCACGATTGTTAAGAGGGACAGCCTACTGTGAGGACAGTAAACACGGTGGTCCCCCTTCTCGTAGTCACCTTCCCTTTCTTTTTCTTTTTTTTTTTGAAAGGGAAATCGGAAGTAGATTTCGTCTTCCTGCTATCGCTTCTTGATTTGGTAGCCTAAAGAAAAAAAATACATCGCAGAATCGTTCACAAAGTATACCATCGTCCGTCGTACCATAGCTCTGTGGAATCCCGTATTTGTTGGTGGATTACGCAAAAATCTTAGGCTTATTTCCGCTTAGAAACGCATGTAATTTATCGTGGTGGTCAGAGCTTGGATCTGTGTAACATTATAAAGCCACTAAAAAACGCAGGAAAATTTTTGCCGTATTAACGAACATAGGAAATATGCCGAAATACTTTGTGGGGCTATTATGAGGGATCACGGAATCAAGGAATAAGTCGAATTTGCTGGGAACAAAACATTGCAAGTTTACAAAAGCTCAGAATGAACTGTCTTCATTTCTTTATTGCTCTCCCGGCATGACAGACTTTTTTTTTCTCTCAAAACTGTACGTTTACTGCCTCCAGGAATAGAAGAAGCATAACAGATTTTGCTTGGTTTCTTACTGCTTTCACTATAGGCCAGTGCATGGCATTTTATCTAACACAAACGCAGTAAACGCAATGTTTGACGTGTCTCGTGACGTCATCACTCACTCACTCACTCACTTACTCACTCACTCACTCACTCACTCACTCACTCACTCACTCACTCACTCACTCACTCGCTCACTCACTCACTCACTCACTCACTCACTCACTCACTCACTCACTCACTCACTCACGACCAGCCCTTAATTTTTACAGACTTCTGTAAGGGCGGACAGCTCCTAGCCCGCAAAGCTATGCTGGCACCGATGAACAGCTTTTTTTCTCATTTTGACAGAGGCCGCCTAGCAAGTTTTCATCCGGCTTTCAATCTCAGCTGAGCCACTTGACCCTTCCAGACATCCGCGCTCAGACACGCAGTCTAAGCCGGCCATTGTTCTCTCCGAGACGTGATCCTCGACAAGCATGACAGTCCTTCTTGTTCCACAGACCCTATGGTCGGACGCGCGTCAGGCCTAGCACGGGGCCCCCGGCGACGCTGACACAGACGCAACGGAGATATTGATTTCGAAACCATGCGGGGCGCTGCCCCCTGCTCCGCATTCCGCCGCGGACAGCCCATACGTCGTCCAGGCCGAGTGCCGCAGGCTGCGCTCCGCAGAGGAGAAGCGTGACTTTCGTGAGCTGCCGAGAGAAGTCATTGTCGTCACGACAGCGCCTCAGCTTTCTCTCGGTGTGTACGTCTCTGTCCGAGGACGGCGACTTTTCTGTTCATCTTATTTTTTCTCGAGTTCGCGTATACCCTCCCGCTGCATTGTTTTCCCCGTTACCTTTGGTGTCTCGTCTTCCATTCCTCCTTTTATTATTCTGCGTTAAAGGTGCGCGTCACCAGGAAACGGCTGCTGGCGGGGTCACTGAGCGTTTCGTGTGTGCTAACAAGCCATGTAAAGTCGAGGTCATGCGCGAAGCGGTGCTTGTTGTTTGAGGGCAGGTTGGGTTAGGGTTTCGGGTCGTGTGGGTTGCTCTCGAGCGCGTCTGTCTGGCGGAGGGCGGCCGTATCCATGGTGCGGGTGTCAGTGAGACAGCACGGAAGAGTACGAGCTTACGGAGACTCAAGTGATTCTCGAGTTGATTAATTTTTGCGAAAACATGCTTTCCTGAAGACAGTTCATGGATTTGGGTGAGCTAGACCCTATGCACTCGTTGAGCCTGACCTTTAAGACACCTTTCTGTCTTATATACCTTTTTGATGCAGTCATTCGATAAACATTCACAAGACACTCTGTCCTCATTTCTTTCTGAACACTACAACTTTATTTTTTTTTTATGTCGAGGCACAGGCAAAGAGAAATTGACGTACAATAGTGGCTACACTGTTCTGTGAACTATAAGCCACATGAACAGCACCAATCAGAAAATTTCGTTACGGAGAAATCGGAAACTCTATGACGACAGCCTCAGTGCTGCCGCGTAAATTAAAAGGCGTCCCCCTCCCCATTTTTTTTCAGGGAAAAGCTGTGGGGTTAACGAGGGAAACGAGGGCCCTCTTTCTCCGCTCCTATTCCGGATTTCACGCGATCAAGCAACAAAAGAATGTACGCTCTCACTATGGACTGACCTTCACTTTCACATGACAGGTGTTCGTGTCCTCGCGAATCATCTGATTCAAGACACCGTGTCATGATTATGATTTGATCTAAACAGCATCTTGCCATACCGCGATCGAATGAGAATTTTCTCTAGCTTTACGTGTCAATAGCGCCGTAGAAGTTATCGCTTGAAATTTCGCCAAGATAAACCTCCACATGACGGGACCCTCTCCAACCCAAACTGCATATCTAAATTCACAAATAAGGATATCAATCTCTGCTGCCGCTTTTGTGGTGAGAAAATTAACTTCGACCACATGATCTGGGCGTGCCAAATCCGTAAGCCTCCCCCAAAACTCTTGCCTGATCCCTCCAAAGAAGCATGGGATAAGCTATAGGGTCCAGCGATGACCCCGACATTCAGTCCAAGGCCGTCGAATTGGCCGGCGTCGCCAAAGGTCTCCACGGCCTGCGGCATGCTAGCTAATATATGCGCAATAAAGTTTTGTCAGCCTCAGCCAAGATAAACCTCAAGACTAAATTGCAGTGAGTTCACCATTGGCTTTCCGAAGTGAGCGCATACTCTGCATGTGGCGGAGAGCAAAGGTTGCTTCGCTGTGTTCTCCTGGTGCACGACGGTCACGTGAGCGCACCCCTCGCGCGGAGGAAGTGTCGTGAGACAGCGGAGAAAGCGAAGCCGTGCCCTGCGCTCCATGGCGCGACGTTGACCTCGGTGGAGACCACGGCAGAGTCGTCGACCGGGCGCCGTGGCTGTGTTCGCGCCCTGCCTCTTTCTTTTCCTTCACTCGCTTCCTTTTTCCTTCGCGACCGCAGAACGGGTCGCTGCACCCGCGACAGACTCAAATACGCGGAGCAAACAGTAAGTGCACGTTGGCCTTAAAGTGCAACTCTGCAGCGCCCCCCTACAACTTGCGGATCAACTTTGTAGCGTGACTGTTCTCAATAACAGGGTGCACAAGCGTAGATTCTCACAGACACCTGTATGGGAAGTCAGGAAACAACCTTCACATAGCATATGCGAGTCCCCCACCTCCAGCCTACTCGCACCCTTGTTCACCTCCGACCCGTCGCCATTACGCAGCAGCAGATGGGAGAAATGGGGCTCCACCTCTTTTACATTTGTACACCATAGCCACTTCTAACATAACACATCAAGGCAGTATTCAAGTCCACCTTTCTTGGACATCACTTTTAATTCTGAGGCAACTGTGGAATATTGTAAGACACTGTCATCTACATATTGATGGAAATAGCCTAATCTTTCGATGGCTAGCTAAATCTTGGTTTTAAAGTTTGTCCAGCACTCGCATCGAGTAGTTAAGACTGCCAGAGAAAACGAACGGGGTGCATTTTTGACAATAAATATAAAATAACTTCAAGCGCCCCGATTACGCGGCGATCTTATGACATGAAACAAAATTGCGTTCATAAACAACTTCCCTTTGAAAAAATGCGCTTGTCCAGGAGGAAAGCGACAACAAAGAGTTAGCCCCTTTGAGCACCTGAGCTCACAAGTTGTTCGTAAGCAGTGAATAGAAGGCATGTAATGAACGCAAAACCAAAGTGACGCAATTATTTTTTCGCTGTTCTATTTGGTTCTTGGCATTCGACCGTCTGTCTGATTTTAGCGATCGCCAGGGTATAGTGCAAAAATATTAAGGAGAGAATGGAATTCGAATGAAATCGTTATACCCCCCTCAGCCCCTCTCCATGGATACCAAGACATTAAAATCACCATGCACGCTTCCCGTAATGAGGCCTGTAATAAAAGAGACAGTCCGCACACAACTCTTCGCGCTTTAAATGTGCTCAGCGATATTACATAACAGCTCTTCGTATTTAAATAGGCCTTTCTAGTCAAAACAAATCATCTTTTCAGAAATATATACGCTCGGTGCCTGAAAAGAACTACGCACTCAACGTCCTGGCAGGCGTTCCACTACAGCGTGGAAACCCCATGTTCCCATGCTCTGTATGTATTGCGCCGACCAGAAAACGCATGCAGTGACACCTAGTGGCTCATCTATCTCGTTAGCGTGCAATCATACATGTAACATCGCCTCTGAGGAATATTTTTACCCCAAAACTTTGGAGAGCAACGCCTGATGTACTCGGGCAACAGAGTACGACATGCTTCGGTACGCGCCAATCCTTCTTGGACTACACAGCTGGACTGCTTGAGCCTCCAGTTAGAGACAACCTAAGGACGTCTGAGCAACCTGTCGGGGGCATCGTGAGGTCATACTCAGGACATCTGCGTTGTCTGGGATCCGAGTCACACCACAAAAGATGGCACGGTCACCAGAGCTCCTATTCTAGCCACATGCGCTGCAGATAACTGCGGAAAGATTTCTATGTACAAATGCCAGTGCAAAGAACTGGCTTGAAGAAAGAAAAAAAAAAACAAAGCGATCCATAGGTATTTTAGTTAGATGTCAATTTTTTCTACGAAGTCACTGTGTGGAAAGTGCATTTTTCTGTTTCGTTAGAACCTCACACACACACACACGCATGCACACACGAATAGGCGTGCACAGAAAAAAAAAGGGGAAGGGGGGCTGTCTTTTCTAATAGGCATCGGGAAGGCGGCGCAAATTTTGTCCCGTATTATTCTCCTCTGCCAAGAAGGAATCAACAGGCAAGAACTGCTTTAAACTTTGGTCCTTGTTGAAGAGAGCTCTGTGCACGCCTGTGCACAGTGCCATACAGTAACTGCAAATTGACATGCACAGAGAACGGGGTGGAAGGGGGCCGCATCAAACGGCCGTGGCGCAAATTTTGCTCCGCTTCCCAGAAGACGAACCAGAAGGCGCCACTTTGAACCTTCCCCCTTACCCTTATATCTCCTGTGCACACTACTTTTGTTTTTAATCTGACCCTTACTTTGCTTTGTGCTTGTTTCACTCGATTCAGTTAACGGCAATAAAGAAACAAAGTTTCAGTTGCTGTATATTTTGTAGGTAGGTGTGACGTTAGTGGGCTACTTTTAGGCAGCTGTCGTAATATACTTGGCCGTTGTCTGAGTTTCAGATCTGGCCACACTGCGCTTACTACTTACCCTCACTTTTTCCTCCCTTCCCGCTATTTACAAGCGCGCATCGTGCGCACGGGTCTGTTTACGCGCGTTGTAATCCACCATGAAGCGAAAAGGCGTGAACAAGGCTAAAAGACTTGAACAGGTGACGTGCCCTGCCCGAAACGCTAGGGAAGCTGAGGCAAAGGCCGGCAGCGACGAGGACACCGAAAACGACTGCGACAACGGAGAAACATCGGCGGCACCGTCCCGAGAGCAGCAGTTGGCGGGCGAGGATGAAACCTCCGCCGGTTCTCCCTCTCCCGCCGCTGACGACGACAGCGCCAGCGTTCCGGAGGCGTCCGAGAAAATTACGGCATCCAAGATGGCGACGCCCACAGCTATCGCCCGCGTCTTCGACATCGACAAAGATGATCCCGATTCGTGGTGCTCCGTGGGTCTGCTCACGAACACGGAGTGCCACCAGACGATTCTCACGGACGAGCTTGGCATCAAAAGCTTTTGCGACCTGCCTGCTGATGAGCAGGCTGCTTTGACGGCTCGTCTCGGCAGTGACGATGTGCAGACCGTCTGCTTTCACCATCGGAGGTTTTACCTGTACGCGGAGAGGCACAAGCAAGGATGCCTCGACCGCCTTTACATCCATCAAGACGAACAGCCACCACCTGATCAGATTAAGGTGACGAGCCTGTTGGCCGAATCTTGCCGCGACGTTGTCGTACTGGAGGAAGGAGAGCGGCTGTGTAAGTTGTGCATCGAGGAAATCAAAAACAAGCAGGAATGTTCCAGCGACGCACCATCGAAGCGCAACTGCTTCGCATACGTCCTTTCCACCAGAAAATACCATGAGAGAGCAAAGAGGATTGATGTGAGTTGTCGGCGCGCTTTTTGCCGCCAATTCGTGCTCTAAGCTCAACCGCTTTGCGCACTTGCATAGGGCCATTTCTGAACTGTTTTGTGCAGTCTGGTTCTTCTAGGCATTATATCTATGTTCAATCCCACAACTGTACATCTTTTAGTTGTGTTGTGTACTTCATGCTGTTGAAACATATTTAGCTTTTATTTATTCGTGTTTTCGTGACACACATAATTGAGCGCAAATGACATCTTAAAGTTTTGTTAAAAAATAACTGCTTTTGGCTGAAACAGTGAAGGGTGCAGTGGTTTGAAGTGTGCATGATTATTTATTGGTGGTTGAAGATTACATCTGGGTTGTAGATTTTTATCACTGCGTTCTTTTGTTTTGCAGGACATTGTTACTCGCTGTTCTGTGGGCCTGATGACACGTTCTTTGTGCCACATGAATATGAACACGTTTGAGGAATCTGTCAGGAACTTCAGTACACTGCCTTTTGAAACTGCAAAGACTTTGGTTTTTCGCCTTGGCCGAGTATTCGACAACATCTGCATGCACCATGAGCGGCTCTACCTTGAGGGATATGGCGCCCCCTGTTTTGACCCTGAGAGCAAGCACCTTAGTCAGTGGTCTTCACTGTGAGTATTGTTGCCATTTGACATTGAAATTGAATCTGAAGTGAATATTTGAAAGTTTTACAATTTATTCCGTGAAGGAAAAGCATTCTGTGGTGCAATATGTGTATCATAATGTAAATATACACCATTTTACTAGAAGCAGACAGGAGAGGAAATACCCTCAAACACCTGTGCTACATAGAACGCCCCATTGTTGCCATGCTCCTCTGGGCTATTAATCCTGCTTATGGAGCAGTGTCTGGTTGCTTAGCCACTAGACAAGTGTGTGTTTGTGTAGGTACAAGTGCCACAATGTTGTGCACAACTCCGGTGTTCTCTGGACTCGAATTGTTTATCCACGGGCTGCGGCAACAGTTAAAGAAAAAAATTGCCACAATTGTGCACGTGCAGATGTTATCCCGAGAAGTGAGATCTTAATGTGGCTGCAATGTGTTTTTGTTTTGCCACTTTCCCGCCGACCCCGAGTTACATCGGCAGTGGATGTCATTGGTGAACAGAAAAGACTTATGCCAACAACATGCTTATGCATATGTTCAGCGCACTTTGTGAATGAAAGGCATGCAGAAAGAAACCCATTGTCTATGCTTAATCTCGAGCACAAATGAAGCGCAATGCACGGCCTACCAACTAGTCTATACACAATTTTAAGAGACTGGGCTTTTGGGTGGTTTGTGTTCACCTGAAGTTTCTCGTCAGCAAGGCTCTGACCTACACTTGAGCCAACATGAAGGTGTTGGTTGGAAGGTGCGCAGAGCTCACTACGATACTGGTCTGGAAAAAAAAAAGGTGATCTTGTGTGTTGAGGGAAGCAGCAATCAGGCCGCCTCACATGGGTTTGGTGTTCCTGAAGCTTGTGGACGTGATTGAAGGAAGCATAAAAATAGGATTTACGCTAGCAGGTCGACTCTGAAGTGTTTCAGTGGGCCGAAGTAGGTCCGGTTTCCAGAAATAGAAGAAGAGCTTGCCAACTTCTTGCAACAACAGCGAGCAGACTACAAGTCTTGAAAGTTAGGGCTATGCAGCTGGTGAAGCAGAAAGGCACAACACGGGTGGAGTCCGAAGCTAGGTGGTGATGGATTACGAACTTAGGTGAAGCTAGGTCAGGGTGTCTTAGAACACGCAGCTACAAAAAGAAATTTAACGAAGGTGACACATGTGCTGTGTGTGGTAAATCGGTAGAAACAATAGAACACCTTATGCTTAATTGTGATAAATGTGATGGTATCCACCCTGATGTCGATGAAGGCATAGATCCTCTTACTGAGGCCCTAGGGTTTAGAGATAAAAATGGTCATGTAAATAAATCTGCGTTGGAAATTAGCAGAAAGCGATTGGAAGATTGGTGGCTCAGAAGCAAAGGTGACATCATTTTAGAAGTGTAGGAAGACGTATTTAAAGAAAATGGCGGATTTCGATTACATCTAACACAATTAAACAAAAATAAAGGGAAAAAGAGCTGAGCACGGTGGCAACTGCCATCACCCCGTTTCGAAGGGGACGTTTCTACATTCCATCCATCCATTATCAAAAGGTTTGGATTTTCTCTTCAAAGGCGCACAGGCATCTGCCAGAAATTGGCAGTAGAAATTGAAGAAAAGTTTGACACTTTCAGCATTATGTCCGAAGTCTGTGACATAAGTACAGCTGCCTGAGCAAATTAGAAATGCTAACCAAATGCCTCTCTACATCGACATGCCTGCCACTGCAACAGTGGAAAGGAAGGAGGCAAAACAAGTGCATATTTTATCAACCAACCAAGAGAAGGCGAGAGTCACATTCATGCTTTGCTACACAAAGTGCCTCCATTCCTAGTTTTCAAATGCAAGACGCTCCCTAAAAGGTTTAGTGTTTCTAAGCGATATTATCATGAGCACTAGTGAGAAAGGGTGGATGGACGCAGGCGTCGTCTTGCATTGGATCGAGATCGTGTGGAATAAAAGGCCTGGTGACTGGTGATAGCTTGGGTTTTTGCACGATGCTTGTTCTTGATGCGTTCAGGTGCCACATAGATGAGCGCAGGAAGGACAAGCTCATCGCTTTCAACACGCACCTTGTCGCCATACTCGGTGGCATGGCGTCGTAGCTGCAGCTATTGGATGTTTGCCTCAACAAGTCTATGATGGGCAGGTTCTGTCTGCTCTGCACAGAGTGACTTATTGCTGGCTTCCACACAGTCACACCAAGCAACACAACAAAGCGTGCCTTGCTGCGGGACTTTGCGGGAGCTGTGAAGGAAGTACGTGTGGTGCACGGTCCTGTATGCAGTGGTCAACAAGGCCTTCAAGAAGTGTGGGATTTCAGTTGCTATGGAGGGCACCGAGGGCGAAATGCCTTGGGGTATTGGGAGCGACAGGGATGCTTCTGACAACGGCGAAGAGTGACGGCAATTTTGTCGGCCTCATGAAGAAAGGCGGATGAGGCAGTGCAGTGGTGCCATTTACTTCACCATGACATTAGAGCAGTTGTAATAAAAGTTGCTTGTTCCAAGTGACAAGAAGATTAATTTCTTTATCGAAGAAAAATAATCTGGGGCGCGCTACACTCAAAGGCATTTCACTTCTTTTTTCTTCTGGCTGAGAAAAATGGGTATGTGTTACTATCAAGGGTGTGTTAGAATCATGTAAATATGGTAGGTGCCACGCTTAAAATTGTAGCCCCTGTTTCTCTCTGAGGTATGTTTAGGTATCAGGCTTGTTGCATAGTCCACATCAAACTGCTTTCAGTGAATGAGGTGGTTTTCATCTGGAAGAAGATGCATGCTGTGTCATGTGGCATCTCATCAATACAATAAGTTTGAGGAAGTTTATAGCGAAGTGGGTTTTTCTATCTTTTTTAAAGCTTGAAAACATCACACTTATCCACAATGTGTTTGCATTATTAGTTAACGCAGTTTTCACCAGAACGGTATTCACATTGATTAAACAACATTTCATGGGCCTTCACTTGCTATGTGGTACACTAGGCTATGTGGTATAAGGTGGCACAGGACAAGGATAATTGGAGGGACATCAGAAAGGCCTTTGTCCTCCTGCAGTGGGCATAGTTATGCTGCTGGTGACGTCTTTCACAGAGATATTTCAGTCTTCAGGTTCTTGGGTTGTTAGTTGTGTTTTGGTTTTCTTTCTGAGCAGCACTGCGAAGGAAGCTTTTTTTTTTTCTAATTCTAAATTTAGTTTTCTTATTGATCAGGAGCAGGTTAGGTACCACAGCTTATTCACATGTTTGTCATTGGTCAGCTATATTGGCTTTCAGCTTCTCAGTGCACCATAGGTGCATTTAAACATGGCAATGTAGGGTTGCCATGTGATATTCGTAAAAACAGTTTTTCTAAGTATTTCTTTTGCAAGTCGACCAGAGTGCAAAGTTTCTATTGAAGAGTTTGATTCCGAGGTGGTTGGCTGCAACAATCTTTTGATAGAAATGCAGCCAAACATTGAACGACACAGACAGTATGAAGGCAATGTAACTAGACCGGACTAACAACCTACGGCTATGGCTTGTTATGTGCAACATATAGGAATTCTGTGTTGTAATAAAGTCTGGAAGCTATTGAGAAGTGCCAGTGCATTATCTCTTGTGTTTGGGCTTGTCAAATTTCTTGTCACAGCTAGTTTTTCATAAGAACTGTTCTTCCTTCTCGCATAGTGCTTTCAAAGGCTTGCTGACGCATGTGTTAACGTTATGGTTGATGCTAAAGACCTCTAAAAGTTCTGGTATAATTATTGCCCTAACCATTTAGGTAAAGAGAATTTGATCGCAGTCCTTGATGCTGCTACATATAGAGAAAAAGCAAGCTGTGGACAAGGATTTCGTGCAAGTTGGTATAAGAACGAAAGAATAAGTCTGGCAGCTCCTTAAGAATGAGGCTCTAGGGCAGGCTTGCCTCCAAAGTTAAGGGAATGAAAAAAGGATGCTTAGCAGTTTTCTTTCTAAGCAGAAGCACACAAGGACGGCATTCCCTTCCATGTGATTTTGTTGAAAATGAACACTTGGTAAGGACAAAATTTCTATAGGACCAAAAAATTTGCAGTCTGTCTTGTAATCAGGACTATGTCTAAACATTGAATTCTTTTTAGGGTAGGCTTAGCACGTTCTGGATGGCTCATAGATAATGGTAGCTGCTCATGTATATTGGTCACATTCTTTGCCTGCTGAATATGCCCCCTCCTTCTTCAAGCTAAGCAGTGCGCAGAGCCTCCCTGGCTGCTTTGGTGGCTTGGGGCGCCTCTACGGTCATCCACGTTTTTTTTTAGCTGGACAGTGCTCTTGCCTTCCTTTGCTGCTTTTGGTCTTTTATGTGCTGGTGCATTCAGAATCTTCAGTTTTTCGTCCTGGGCAATGTGCTCAATGTCCCTCACTTCTTTCGCTCTACGACACGCTATAGTGCTTGCCAGCTCTTCTTTGGCTATAGCGAAATGTTTGGCCGCTTTCTCACTTTTGTGTGTGGCTACATAAAGTTGTGTGGTATATAAAGCAGTAGAAAGCTTTTCACCTCAACCAGTTTTACTTCATGGCCGTGGCAGCAATACTACCAGCTGGTAATTGGAAGTGTAGAATGAATGGATGAAGAATGCAAAGGTGAAAAGTTACAGCGCCTAGTTTGAGAGATCACCAGTTATAACACGTTGCACAATGCGAGAGGCTGTGGCAATGGCTGAGCGGTCTAAGGGATTGAAAAATGAAGCAGCTTTTTTTCTGCACCATAAGTGTGTTAAACTTTTTTTTCTGCTTGCTACCGTCCTGATGAAAAAGTTTTGAATGTTTCGGGTAGGTTCGGTTTCATGTGTGTGTTAAGATTATGCTTGCCTGAGCTTGTCAAGAATGGGAACTAAAATGTTAAATGCTTATAACTTGGAGGCTGTCAGTGTCTACCTAAAAAGGCATAGAAATGTTATTTCAGGCTTCTTAGTCGCTGCCTAGGATATGCTCTACTTCATCCTGGAAGCAAGTATGTTGCTGGTGAAGTTAGCTGTTAAAATATGGGTCATTGTTTATTTCCAGAATGAAACCAGAGTCACCCTTGAACAATTCATTGAGCTTGTTGACCATTTCACGTAGTCTACACTTGGGCTGTTTGAGAATGAGCTCTTCATATAGAGAAATTCGTATAGGATCAGATGCCCTCACGTACCTTTGTGAAGTGTGTCTGGCCACCTTTGAAAGCAAGGTTGAGAGTGCTGTTAACGACAAGTGCATTCTTGCCATCGTCAAGCATGCGGACGATTTCTTAATACTGTGCAAAGAGGATATTTCAGAAAGGGCATGCTATTGCAAATAACTTTTTATCAGCACTTTCCAGCAAAGCAGTATTGAGCTGGGATGCCATGGTGGCTCATTGGTTATGGTGCTCAACTGCTGACCTGAAAGACATGGGTCCTGGCCACGGCGGTTGCATTTTGATGGAGGCGAAATGTTCGAGGCCCATGTGCTGTGCGATGTCAGTGCACATTAAAGAACCCCAGGTGGTCGAAGTTATCCACAGCCATTCAATACGGCGTCTCTCATTGCATGAGTTGCTTTGGGACTTTAAAAACCATAAACCAAACCAGCTTTGAGTTGGTCTTCATGTCTGAATTATCTCAAAACAAGAGCATCAGGTTTTTAGACCTTGTATTAGAATCTGGCTCAAGCCACGTTTGTTGGGGACATGAGACTTGGTGGAACAAGCAGTTCCTGCCTTTTGACTACGGGCTAGCCTCCAAGGCTGTAATGGCTGTGACCGAGAAGTCTAGAATTCATCAGGGCCGCTGCGGTGGTTCAGGGGTTGTGGCGCTCGGCTGCTGACCTGAAGGACGCGGGTTCGATCTGGGCTGCGGCGGTCAAATTTCGATGGAGGCGAAATTCAGAGGCCCGTGTACCTGTGATGTCATTGCACGTGAAAGAACCCCAGGTGGTCGAAATTTTCGGAGCCCTTCACTACGGCATCCCTCATAGCCTGAGTCGCTTTGGGACGTTAAACCCCCATAAATCATGAACCATAATCTAGCATACATAAATTCTGTCTGATTTTCGAGAAGGAAGTGACCAAGCGTAAGGAATCTGGCTACCCAGCCACTTTCCTGGCAGTTTGGAAATCACTCCTGCAAAATCTTGAGCAGGCATGCTAGGGAGCAGAAACAACAGTTGCCATGGGAGAGAGACCCCACAAACTTTTGCAGTTGCACCATACATCCACGATCTCACACATTATTTGAAGAAGATTGCTGCAAGGACGGGAGCCACCGTTGCTCCATGTCTAAAAAGGGTCTTTCAGTGCGCCAAAGCGTTAATGTGCTGCAACGTGATGTACGATGCTCAAAAAGTCGCAAAAGACTATGCATACCATGTGAGCAGGGTATAGTGTACAGGGTTCCGCTTAATTGCAAAAAGTTTCATTGGACAAACCAGAATGTGCTTTAATTGCCATGCTTGAAGTAATGCTTCCTCACTCACACCTGGTTATCTCGCCTCACTCACACCTGGTTATCTCGCCTTTCATTGGCAACATTTTTCCTGCACTGCTAACCTTGAAGACACCCCCGTCATCGCAAAAGGCAGGACCAGATGACTGGCGAACTTTCAGAGGCCTTTGCCGTCAGCAAAAACACCAACCCATGCGTATGCAAGCCTTTAATAGCATTATATGACAAGGAAAAGTAGTTCCTGAAGAACAGAAGCACAAGAGATAGTAAAACAATTAGCACTTCTCATTAACTTCCAGCACTTGATGCCACGGAATTTAAGTATGTTTTACAAATCAAGCTTTCACAATCAGTTGTTAGTTCACACTTTTTATTTCGTCTTCTTTCTGTCTGTGTTGCTATGCGTTCAGCTGCAGTTTTATCTCAAAAAGTGTCTTTGTTTTCATTAGTTACATTGTTGGTGACCTGAAGCGTGGAATCTTCTCATTTTTGTCTACTACAAAACAGTGTTGGGTAATCATTTGGGTGTTAAAATTTTTTCTTTTGGTCATCCTAACATACTTTTTGCGGTGTTCAACCATTATTTGTTTTGTCGCACACATAAGCTAGAATTAGGCATTATTTTTAATGAAGGATACAAGCTAATTCATATTTATAGCACTAGGTTCATTAGTTTTTCTTTAGAGTTTTGTCAGCATCTCTAGATTATTGAGTAAGAATTGCGCCTACATTTTTGTCACGTTTCTAGCAAAACTACACAGAACTGCAGGGTCATCAACATACCTTTTGTGGTCTTCAACCATTATTTGTTTTGCCACACACATAAGCTAGAAATGTGCATTATTTTTAATGAAGGGCAGGAGCTAATTCAAATTTATAGCACTAGGTTCATTAGTTTTTTCTCCTGATTTTTGTCAGCATCTCTAGATTTAAAGTGGACAACTGGGCTAGTTGGGGGTGCATTGAATCTCTGCATTGAATCTCATGGTTATTGAGTAAGAATTGTGCCTACATTTTTGTCATGTTTCTAGCAAAACTGCGTACAACTGCAGGATCATCAATTGCGTGTTCTTTGAGTTATTGTATCAGTGTTTTTTACTGTGGCCTATTCAGATCATTTCAATTTAATTTTTTCTTGATGCGACATTCTTTTTGTGCAGGCAAAAATGGCTTGTTCCTCGGCGCTTCTCCCTCGCTTGCCGCGGAAGGTACCCGCTTCGGCCAGGCCGTACCATCTGTATCAAGTGTCTGAAAAGCATCCGCAACAACTACCCCGAGATTGATTCCTTTTTCAAGGAAGAAGAAAGGGAAATTCAAGAGAAACTGGCACAGTTAGCCGATGCCATTCCAGATGACGAGAAGGCTGACCAGGCAGAGGCTCCCAAGAAGGCAAACAGCAAGAAATCAGTAAAGGCAGAGAGCAGCAGAGAAGAATGGAAAATTGACGCTAGAGGAAGGAGGCGGCGAACCATTGTGAGTGCTTCAAGGTTGTTTTTGAATTTATTTAATTTTGCTTTGTCATTTTTTTCAAGTACCAGCAAAGTCATGTGAAGATGTATCTTAACAGTGAGACAAAATTGTGGGACAATTTATCATTCAGCTCTGTTCAGTGACATATTTGTAGTTTAATTGTCAATGCACCAGTTCAGCTAGCACAATAGCAGTTGCCAGCATCCTGCAAGCCTTGAGTTTGTTCGATATCTGATCTATACTTTTCACACGAGAGCATTAGTGCCCTAATGTCAGAAAAAATTGTCCGGCGTTAGCGTCAGCTTTGGTGACCGTTATAAGCCTCGTGGCCATAGCAACTGGCCGCTCCAGCAATCTAGTTGGGCCACCTTCGTCACGTGACATTGTGACATCGCCAAAACCTGTCCACCAGATTGTGAGCAAACTAACCACCATGGCAGGTGGCAGTTAAATTAATAATTGGCTGCGAGAGGTTGCTCGGGAAGAGCAACCCGGGTCGCACAAGTGCCACCAGTGGCAGCACATGCCATTGCAGGGCAGTGGCGCATCGCTTAACCACTGCGCCAGGAGTGGTATAAAGACTCCCAGGGATCTGTGAGTGTAAAAGAATTACCAGTGCCGCATATATGGGCATAACCCATTAATGCTATCGCATCATACTCTTAATGTGGAGCTTAAGGGTGCCCTCCAATTTTTTATCGACATGGTCTTGATGGCTCAACTGCTGAGCAGCCTGGGTATCAATCATCTCAGTTCACATAATGACCTGAAAAGCAGTTTTTAGGTTGGGTTCATATCTTAAGGCATTGATTAGTGGTAGGCTTTTCGAATTCACTGTTCACTGACATGATGTTCAGCAGCCATGAGGCATGAAAGGAGGTTAGGGGCTTTCCCAAAGGCCTTCCTGGTCAGAAATTTAGTTCTGCCTGCAGCAGTGAGGCACTATGCAAGGAACAAGCTGTTGCAAGAATTTTGTCTTTGAAGATTTAGTTGTGTCAGTTAAAGGTGTCTCAGTGATGCAGTTTTGCCAAGCTTTGGTTACAGTGGTTTCACCTTAAGTGGTCTCACCTTAAGTGGTTTCTCCCTCATGGGAGCAGCTATCCTTTGCAAGCATCGTTTCGTCTCCTGCTTCCTGCAACGTATGTCATACCCTCCAGCCCCGTGCCAAATCCAAGCACTTGCCCTCGCTTTGAGGAAGCAGCTAATAAGTAGTGGGTCACACATTGTGTTTTGGCAAAAAGTGGTCATCACAACAACAGAGCCACAAAGTATAGCAACACATGGGCATTGGATTTCAAATAATCTTTGCTGGGGATATGGTATGCCAGCGAGCGCATGACAAAATTGCTGCAAAAAAAATTTGCGGGCATTTATCCTTGTGGTAATGCATTTCTCAGCAACAGCTGCGGTGGTGCGAAATGCCGATGCCAGTTGGAGTGTTTTGCAGCTCTCGGTACTGTACACGCACGGGTGCCTTACCATCCATTCCATTCATTTGGAGCACAATGGCGTCGTGAGTTTCATTGTTAGAGGTTAGCATTCTGGCTAGCCAGTGCGGCACGTTGTCATGACACCAGGCGTGACGTCACTTCTTTCTGACCAATCAGCATGACGTGTTGCAAATAGCACCAACACCGCACAAACTCGGAGTATGACCTCTACAGCTGTCGCTGTAAAATGAACAAGCGAACTGCAAGGATGACATAATAGACAACCACACAGATATGCAAACGGAGAAATTTGTGGGACCCGCCGCGGTGGCTCAGTGGTTAGGGCGCGCGCTAGCCGGAACAGTAAGCTAGGGGTAGTGCGATATATACGGAGCACTTATCGTTAACTGCAAAGGAATGCTAGTGAGGTCATTGACGATGTAGAGGGGGAGAGTGTGCGCGCTTTGGTTTCAATTTCCACCGACAGAGTCTGTCGCATTGCGCACAGCTTTTAATATTTTGAAGGACAAACACAGGCACTCTTGTGTATGTACTCCGCTTGTTGGTTTGCAGCGTTCGAAGTTGGTTCTGAATGCATGTGATGGACAGTGCCCTGCGACTGATTGTAGTTTAGCTCGCTACGGCTTGGAAAGCGCGAGCTATGTTCTTATGACCTTGCACAAAACTGAATGCAAGGTTTCCTCACTGGCGAATAATGTGCTTTCGGCAGATTACGTACAGGTGGTTCATGTTCTTTAATACGACAGTGGAAGGTAGACAGTCAGCATTTCTTTCGATTTGTTTCTTTCGCACGCTGTGTGGACTACTTAGCACGCGCAGTCTTGCCAGGCAGGAGAGCCAGGCTTCGCTGCCAACATAACGCCAGCAGCGTTTCTGCTCATTGTGCACCTCACATATCGGATGTAGAATGCGGTTTCCTGGGACGGACGAGCATCTTGGACCACAGTTGACCGCACTCTAGAGGAAAACCGTGCAGGTGAGGGGTGAAGCTGCCTCTTCGAGACCCGGCGCACTCGAAAGGCTGTCGCTTTCCTTCTGGGCCGCACGTTGCCTGTCGCGACGTCGTAGTCGCCTCCGTGCTTCCGGGCTAACAAGCCGACATCAAGGGTGAACGGAGGGGAAGGGGGATCGGCGACGGCCGCCAGCTAGCCGCCGATGACAGAAGCGGTGGACGTGGACAGCGGGCGGCACACACAGTGACGCCAGTTTTGCCGACCGGAAGTAGGCTTCCGCCTGCGTTGACGTATTCCGAACTTCTTTGGCGCGTTGTCCCCCCGCCGTCTTTTATACAGTGGCTGGACGCAATGAGGCGCGCGCACGATTTCCCGGCGGGAGGCACGTTCGTTACTCCTTTATTTATTTCTCCGTTGGTTCGCGCTGCGCTGCTTCTGTCAAGAGCATGCGGCGGCGTGGGAGCGTCGACCAGTCTGCTGGAAGGCTCCTCCTCCCCGCTGTCCCGCCGACAGCAGGGGGTTCACATCGCGCAACAAAACGGGGACCCTGTAGTTCCTCTCTTCCCCCCTCCCCCTCTCTGTCTCTCGAAAACTGTCTGACAGTGCTTCCTTTGCCACGGCAGGTGCGGGTTGCACAAAAGAGGGAATTTTCTAGTTTTTTTTTCATTAAAGTTGAAAATGTCTGGTTGTTATCGCACGTCCAAAGCAAAACTACCTATTACAGTGGGAAAATGAGAATTGGTTTTTGAGGAAAGGAAATGAGGCAGTAACTGTCGCACATATCTCGGTGGACACCTGAACCGCGCCGTAAGGGCAGGGATAAAGGAGGGAGGGAAAGAAGAAAGGAAGGGGAAGAGGTGCCGTAGTGGAGGGCTCCGGAATAATTTCGACCACATCGCGGAGCACACAGGCGCCTTTTGCGTTTCGCCTCCATCGAAACGCGGCCGCCGTGGTCGGGTTCGAACCCGGGTACTCCGGCTCAGTAGTCGAGCGTCCTAACCATTGAGCCACCATGGTGGGTTTTGGTGGGAAAAATGTACTTCTCAGTAATACTGTTCGAGTACAATCATAGTTTGAATGCGCAGGCTGTGTTTCATTTCACATTGGAGCCAGCTGTACTGTATCAACCGAGGAACAGGTGGCGCAAGTGCCGTCACCGACAGGCCGGGTGTCGCGCGTCGTATTTGCAGTTTTACGTGTTTCGTCATTAGTTTGTGCAGCGTCGGTGGGGTCTGCTCCTGATTTCCTGTTAGCTACAGACCGCAAAGCCGCCTCAAAATTTGTTCCTGAAAGCCAGGGATCGCTCCATGAGTTCCTGATTAATCAGTAGTTCCTTTCGAAGAAGGATTCCTGGTTTTGTTTGCTAATTAGTACGAACTGCATGTGAATTATTTACTCCTTCAAATTATTTTTGTGCTTTCCGATGTCGAGGCCTATACGAAGTCTAGTTTTGATTGTTTGTAACGCGAAAAATTAGGAAAAGCTTTGAAGAAAACGGAAGTGTCTGCTCTCCTAGACGCCATAGCGGCGAGGGAATAACGTTGCCACGACTCGAAACTGTTCCTGGTGAGAGCTTTAGAAAGCTGTATGTGAACTACCTGCAGCGCGTGGGGGCGTTGTGAGGTAAGAAAGCTTCCCATTACGGGTTTAGTCACAGCATATTAGTTTGCTTCCGAAGTGCGCGTACTATGCGATGCCGGAGTGCGCGCGCGTGTCTCTGGAGTTTAGTTCTATAGCGACGTGCTGCGGGCGTCGGGTCGCACTCACCGAGAGTGGCTTGCATATAGTATATAGCTCGGTTTGTACCGCAGAGAAAAGTGCACAACAGCTGTGTCTTGCCGGTACTCACCTACGGGTCAGAAACGTGGAGGCTAACGAAAAGCGTTCAGCTTAAGTTAAGGACAACGTAGCCAGCTATGGAAAGGAAAATGATAGGTGTAACGTTAAGAGACCGGAAGCGGGCAGAGTGGGCGAGGGAGCAAATGCGGGTTAATGACATCCTAGTCGAAATCAAGAGGAAGAAATGGGCTTGGGCAGGGCATGTACTGCGAAGGCAAGATAACCGCTGGTCTTTAAGGGTAACGGAGTGGATTCCAAGAGAAGGCAAGCGTAACAGGGGCCGGCAGAAAGTTAGGTGGGCGGATGAGGTTAGGAAGCTTGCAGGCATAGGGTGGGCGCAGCTGGCAAAGGACAGGGTTAATTGGAGAGACATGGGAGAGGCCTTTGCCCTGCAGTGGGTGTAATCAGGCTGATGATGATGATGTACCGCAGCGGTTGCCAAGTGGTTGAGCATCCTCCTCGCTTGCGGCAGGTCCGGGGTTCGATCCCCAGTACCGCCGGGTACCCACCGGTGATGCAATGGGTACAAGCTTTGCCCTGCCTAGTGCTCGGCTTATTTAAGGTCATATGCTTGGGAAATGGGTGTTTGACCCCACCTTAAGTAGAAGAAAAATACTTTTTGTCATGGCGCTCTTTGGCCATACATGCCCTGGCGCCATAAAAGCCCATCATCATCATCTAGCTCGGAGTCTTAACGCTTGGAAACGAGGACTCGTTTGTTGCGCCGCTCGTAGGTGCTCCCGGACTACGCTTGCGGTTCGTATGGAATCGTGTTGTCGACAAGGCGCGCCTGCTCGCTGCTATGTAGACAGCAGCGAAGCCTAGATTTTCTTTAACCAAAACTCGAGCGCCGACGACAGAAGGGGGAGGTTTTGTTACGAGCGCGTGAATCGCAATTCTCCCGCCGCAGCCGGTTGCGAAGTGCGTGAGGGGATTCCGAGAAATCTCGGCCCAACTGGGTCTAGGATACGCGGCGCCGCAGGAAACGCGGTGAGGCGAGATTCGATCTCGGAGCGATTCGCCGAGAGGGGGCGATAACAGTTCGTCGATGGGAATCGAGCACGACTGCGGCGAGGCGTGCGCGGCTTAAGTGCGCACGAAGGAGAAACATCCCGCAAGCGACTCGGTCGGTAGCTGCGGGGAAGTATGTAGGGCACGTTGATTGTTCTCTTCTTAGTCACGCCCGGATAACGGTAATATGGTAACGAAAAAAAAATGACCGCATTTGGACAGATGTAAATAAATCGTTGCGCTGCTTGAATAGGCAGAGAATAGAATTAAGCCGCCAGATTTCAATTATCTGGTAGTTCGCAAGATGCCCGATTCCGTTTCCACATTACTCGTGTACGTTTCGCGACAGGGGGGCTGGCTCCTATATAGTTTCATGCTTAGATATGTAGCTTGGTTGGCTGTTATCTATTGCCGCGTGAGACTTCGTAGTAGCCCCTATAGTTTCATGCTTAGATATGTAGCTCGGTTAGCTGTTATCTATTGCCGCGTGAGACTTCGTAGTAAGGAATTGAAGTAAGCGCACTTTGTAGACCGCGCAAGAGAAAGGTGGATGGTGCTGGTTGCAGCGGTAGGGCATCGAAACGCAGGCAAGTATTGGATGGAGTACGGAAACAAGCCAAGTGAACCGAGCAAGCGCACCCCGAAGGGAACAAACGAGAGCGAAGAGCAGCGCAAGCGGACGCAACGTGAACAGAATTGGCTTTGGATGCAATTTAATCAGTGGACGATCCGGAGCACGTTTCCTTGCGCCGCGTTTCAAAGGGCGATTTGGATTCCGAGGCGGATTTTGTGCTTCTTCACGGATTCGAAGATTCTGCTCCAGATCGCCGATTGGAATACGCCATAAGCGAGTTAAGGCAGGAGTCGGCGCCAAGTCGGAGGGGCGGGGGGGGGGGGGGGGAAACGTATCGTGTGGTGTGGCTCGCGAACGCTGGAGCGTTGTATTAGAAGTGTTTACATATCGCAGCATTAACCGTCAAAAAGACACTCGGCTTTGACAGTGTGTCACATTTAGGCATACCTGCAGTTTGGTTCAACGCGGTCAACGACGCTCTTTGAAGCGAAAGCTTCACTACGCTACCTCGTAACGATTTCGCGGTGCTTGTGGTTTTGACCTACAAGTGAGCCAGAGGTCAAGTCAAACCCTTTACGGCGCGGTTCGGGTGTCCACCGATATATGTGAGACAGTTACTGCGCCATTTACTTTCTTCAAAACCAATTTTAAAAACCAATCCAATTTTATTCGGAAGCAAAGGAAAGACGCATAACTGCCCCCCCCCCCCCCCCCCCCCCACACACACACACACACCCCGGGACGGTGAACACCTCAGTCGCGCTCCAAGCTACGTGGCGGGAACAGACGTGCGCTGCATGCGTTGGCATTCACAACGTTATAGCAGAAACGCGGCTCTGAAGCTATAGACCGTCGGCGTTCTTTGTGTTCGTTGGCGTTAGCGTTCACAACGCTCTAGACGCCGATGATTTTGAGGAAAGGAAGGTGCATAACTGGCTCCCTGGGGCAGTGGACGCCTCAATCGCGCTTTGAGATACGTGGCGGTGGGGAGAGAGATGCGGGCTGCATGCATCAGCGCTGACAACGTTGTGGCAGACGCGCCACTGCAGCAGTAAGCCGGAGTATTCATTGGGTGACCTACCTCTCGATATCAACCATTAATTTACCGCCACCTGGGAGGGTGGCCGCGTTGCCTATCCAGTGTGCGGAACGCGCTCAACGTTAGAGGTCAAGCCGCGTCTACTTACCCGATCCACCACAGCTTTTGCTATGTTCAGCAGTAGTTGAACCGCAGCTATTTTTTGAAGCGGAAAGCTTCACTACGCCAGTCAACACCGCGCTTCGCGCGAGCCGGCGTGTGTCGGAGCACGAGTGACGTCACGCACGGCGCAGGTGGCCACTGCCGCGCACTATGCGTCATCGTTTGACGTTCTCCGCAAGCGCGTGTTTATCGCGGAGGCCGACTGTATAACCGCTTGCCAGAGAATAGGTGTGCGCATCCAACATGGAAGGAGAAGAGCGTGCAGAAGTGCTACCACGGAAGTTGGCTGAAAAGGAGCGAAGAAATGAAAGGCTGAAAGCTCAACGAGCGTCCGAGACACCCGAACAACGAGAAGAACGTCTCGCTAAACGACGCAGCAGAGCCAAGTCTGAAACGCCAGAAGTACGACAGGAACGTCTCGCTAAACGGCGTGAAAAGGAAGCTGAACAGCGACGTTCGGCCATGTCAGCTGAGAGTAGCCAATATGGTGAAAGTACGGGAACTGCTGAGCAGTTGCGAAGGAAGAATGAAAAGGCCAGAGCCAAACGAGCTAGCGAAACACCCGAGCAACGAGAGGAGCGTCTCGCTAAACGACGACGACAAGAGGCTCAAAAGCGGCCTCTAGCCGCCAGTGCCAGACGCCATCAGAGTGACGACACAACGACGGAAGAAGAGGTAACGGCTCTCCGTTACACAGACTACGTATTGAAACTTAGTGAAAGTGAAGACCGTAAGCATAACCATAGGCTAAATCATAAAGCATAAACATAAGCTAAACCATAAGCATCACCGAGCCTTTTCGCTTCGAGATATCCAGGCTTAACCTTAGCTAAGTCCCAGCCATTTTTTTTAACAGCAATTGCTGGCGTGGTATACACTTCTGGGACTTCGTGTTGACCACGTTTACGCTAGGGTTGGCTGTCTGTGCGTGTGTATCACTCTGAGCGCCAATTCTTGAACTCTGGCATAGCGACGTAGCTACTTGTTGATAAATTCTACCCTTTCGCGTTTAACGGTGCAATTCAGGCGCTGTGTCAGTGTTGGTACAGCGCCCGTCAGCGCATACTACTAGGCGCGGACGAACACGCCGTAATTAAGGATGGCTGTGCAGCTTTTCCAGCGATGCGCGTAACTATAGTGAATAGTATCCGCTCTCTCTTTGCTTGATAATTATTGGTCCTTGTGGAAAGGAAATGGCGCAGTATCGTTGGACACCTGAACTGCGCCGTAAGGGAAGGGATAAAGGAGGGAGGGAAAGTAGGAAGAAAGAGGTGCCGTAGTGGAGGGCTCCGGAATAATTTAGACCACCTTTTTTAAATTTTGTCTTTTGGGGGCGGAGGATGGGCATGTCTCCAGCAGGGTGCGTTGCATTTCTTTGTGTACAGGCATGCGATTGCCAGCTCCGCTGCATTTTTTGCGCCTCCCTCATTTCTCTCTCTCTCTCTCTCTTTATCTCGTTCTTTAGCTGTTTTTTTTTTTTTTCATTCTCATGGCTGGATGCGCGCATCGCGCGACGTGCCGCCTCGTTTCCGCGTCGCCCTTGCCTGGCCCATCGGCCGCTCGTCCAGTGACCGGCAGCGGCGACCGTGCGGCGCGCGTTGCGTCGCGTGCTCTGGCCGCGTTTTCACGGCTGTCACCGTCGGCGGCATTCTGCGCTTGGAATGCTTGTTGCCTCGTCGTTACGCCGTCTTTGTTCGCCCCCCTATCTTTCTTATACTTCTCCGGCACCACGTTTTTGATCGTTCACCGAGTTAACGAGATGTTCCTCTCCCTTTTTCTTTTTTAAAGCAGTCTGGGATCCTCATCTGTCAAAAAAAAAAGGGGAGGGGGGATGCGGAGATTGAAAGCATGGTGAGCCGTGTTGTGCGTACTTATCTCTCGACCGCTGCTTTGCGTTTTCTTTGAGCAGCCTGACATTCTTCGAACATCGCAACAGCTCTTCTACACAGCGGGCACACCTCGCAGTATTCGTCTGCAGGAAGTTCCTTTACTGTGCTCTTCCTTTTCGCGTATACGCATTGCAAGTTTTTTCTTTGCTTGTTCCCTCGCTGCGATACCGAGCTCAGCGTGTTAGCCCATGGCTGCTATAGAGACCTAATTTTGCCGACGGCGTGTGCGACTTATGATTGAATGGTTAGCGTTCTTTACCCCGTGGCTGCGGTCGGCACGGGATCTGGACGGGTTTGACGAGCAATGGCGGGGCTTTCGGGCGTTCGCCGCTTGTTGCATCGTTTTCTGCTTTCCCGACGTTACTCGTCCCCTGCGGACTTAACTGTGTCTGACCTGTTGCAAACTATCAATCATTGTCTTTGCTTTGCGTTTACTAGTAATCTTACGGTAACTCGCCCGTCTGTTCACTGAGCGAAGTCGCCAGCTTAGTGCTGTTCCCCTGGTACAGTGCAGTTTCGCTTTTCTGCTTACTCCGGTCACGGCTGGCTAATTTTGCATGCAGATTTTGACCCTTCGTCGTGACGCGTGCTCGTACTATGCCTACTCTTAAATTTCAAGATTGGTACGCCCGTAATTTCAGTGTTGTAACGGGCTTGAATGTTGTGGCTGTGAATGGAGGTTCTGACATTCTCCGGCAGAATTTTCACCCTGGCTGTTTTCTACGACGCACTGAAGCACCCGCGCGCGCGCGCGAAGGAAATGACGCCGTCATTTCACGGAGGTCGTAGAATGGAAGCACGCTGTTCGTGAAAGTTTCCCGCATAGACAGCTTCGATGCCTCGTGAATGTAGAGCGAGATGTTGGTATTCCGAGGCCTGG
Organism: Amblyomma americanum; assembly: GCF_052857255.1. Classification (NCBI taxonomy): domain Eukaryota; kingdom Metazoa; phylum Arthropoda; class Arachnida; order Ixodida; family Ixodidae; genus Amblyomma; species Amblyomma americanum. Next base: position 200,849,697 of record NC_135499.1, on the reverse strand, counting down.
AAGCGTAATATTTGAAGCGACGTCTATACAAAGAGTGCATAATTCCCTGTTTTCATCAGCGGGTGCGTTCCGAACGTTCGGGACTTGACGAGTGGCCTTCTGGTAATGAATCCGGTCATTCCGAGGGCCCAGTTACTCATAGCCGGATACAACTCAGGAACGCAGCGGCTTTTCCCCCGTCAAAGGACCCCCCTTCCCAGCCAATGGCGTCGTCCGATTCTCATGACCCTGCTAGCGTGACAATGCAGCGAGCGGCGCGACAATGCAGAGTGGACTGCCCCGGAAAACACTATCTCCTTTCAGCTGCCACTCCCTGCATTGCAACACTGGCAGCGTCATGACAATCGGCCGCCGCCATTGGCTGGAAGGAGGTCCTTTGACGGGGAAAAGCCGCTTCGTTTTTTAGTTGGATTCGGCTGTAGAAAGAATAGCGCGAGCAAGAATGACGCTTGAGACAGGGACGTTTTATTCCTGGCAGAGTCGCGAAATTGGTAGTCGGCGCCTTCCTGTCTACGTTGTTTTTGTGCGCCTCTAGCTGCTACGTCTTTGCCTTGTTTACGCCGAAATTCTTTCCCCGAGAAAGAATGCTTTTGACGCAATTAGATCGGCAGGCGAGACAAGTTTCATCGAGTCGCATGTAAGGACGACTCCCGTTCCCTCATTGTTCCGTTTTCATTTTATTTTCGGTCCTTGCTCCTTCTTTCGAAGTTTTTTCTTGCCTTCCCTGGGCCTTCGCGTGATACCTGGAGGCGTGGCTCCGAATCCGTCATCCCGGACCCTCGTCCCGCGCTCCGAACGAATCCATGTACAGTCTCGGAGGAGGCTGCATCGCTGATGTGCTTGGCGCGTATGTGCACGCGTGTTCACGGACGCGCGAATATGCAGATTTTTTGCGCAAGCACATAGATCGTAGTCACTGGGCCGTTCGCGGCATCGGGCTCGTGCGCAGCTGGCGGATTCATAAACTTCGCCTGTACGCATGCGCGTGGCGCGGAGTGGCGTACGTGACCTCCATCTTGTGGCCTTTGTGCGTTTCGTTTGTTGCCCGTGTCTTAGCCTCAGCTTACGTTCTGTCTGGGCAACATTATTTTTCTTTCTTTTTTTCTGCCCACACTAATATATGTCTGTCAGAAGCGCCCGTTGTGGCTTCTGGCTGTGCGGGCACGGCACTTTATTTTTTTTCTGCCCAAACTACTCTGTGTGTCAGAAGCCGGTAATCCTTTGCAAAAATTTCTTCAGACAGTCTGTAGAGCGTCCATAGACTTCTGTCTGTAAAGTCTGTAGACTCTATAGACAAACACTAGAGAACAGTCTATAGACAGTACAGATCCTGTAGAGAATCTGTAGACAATCTATAGATTTATGGCCATACACTGTTTTAGACTTTTGTCTGTACTCTATGAATAGACAAAAAGAAATATCTATAGGAAGGCAATATTCTATAAGAAGTCTATAAACTGTCCATAGACCATTTTTATAAGTGAATGGCATTCCGTCGTTTCGAGGTCTTCTGTCCATGTAGTCACAGCATCCGCAGCTCCTCCCTGTATATGCGCAGGTGTAGCTGTAACGAGGGGTTTGGAAGCGATGTCGCGTGCTCTGTTCGTTTTGTATAACTCTCGGCAGGAATAATTGGAGACACCGGGTAAAGATGGCGCACAGCGCCCGTGTCGTTATGCACAGCTTATAAGCATGAGCGAATCTTTCGCTTTGGAACGAACATTTCGCTTTTGAACGAACACGGAGTGCAAGAGTATTCTGGTCGAGCAACTTTCGCGTCGAAGTTGTCGCAAGAATGGGACATGGAAAATTCACAGATTTAACTTCAGTAAGCCATAGAAAAAACGGGCTTGGCTGGTGGGATCCTCAGTAGAGCCATAGACATTCGATGTTACTATGGTAGAGTTCACAGCTGCATGCGCATTAGAATCTTTGCGTAGATGAGCAGCCTTGTCAGTGCTGCTTTTCCGTTCGTTGACCGCGTAAACTAAGCTCATGTTAGACTCGAGAGCATCTTAGATAAGGGCAAATGCAGTAGAGCAGTTAAAGGGCTAATAACTTTTTCTCTGAGATCCTGGGGGAGGTAGACTTTACATGGCTTCGGTGTCCATGTCCACGAGTAAACTGCGCTCAGGCGCGGCCAAGCTCGGGAGATGGGATGAATGGCGCTAGGAAAAATGAAAGCGTTGAAGTTAAAAGGCAAGAAGAAAACAATAAAGGGGGTCAACACCAAGAGTACTGCAATTCAGGTACATGCCGGACAGTGGTGCATTTTTTCTTTTTGACAGGCATGCGATAGCACGTTCTCCATCGCTTTCAAGCTTCAAAATGCTTCGAGAATATTCGAACTTGCCGACTAGCTTTCTTCGTTTCGAACCCGAAGCGAATACTCAGTGATGTTCTATTCGGGAATTTCCCCTTTTTCAAGGAATTTGAGGAGCGTAATTTTAGCGAAATTGGAATTTTTACGGAGTTCCAGGGAAATTTAAGAGCCGAAATTCTAACTTTTTCAAATTACCAGTGTTTTAAAATTGCTGCAGTGGAAAACGGCTTGTAGTGGGTATTTGTGAGGCTAGCGAATTTTCGGCTACGGCATGGAGCATCAGCGCGAATGCTGCTTTATGAGATTCGGCATTCAAGGAATTCGAATATTATTCACAACCCTAGTAACTTATATAAACGCATGCTTTTATTTTCATTATATACGTATATACCTTTCGCAATTGCGATTTGAAGAATAATCAGAACCCATCTTGAAGTGTCCTGGTTTTTAACATAAGTGGAGAAGAGGTCTTTAAATCTTTAGCATTATCCCTTCTCTTGAGGAGTTTTACGGGCGTCTGCACGTCGGTCAGACTGCTTATGTTGGCGTGCTATACGCTTCACTACGCGTCAGTGACAACGAGAAATTCATTTACTAGCTGACAAGAAAAGTTCCTTGCATCGGAGGAGTGCAGACACGTCGCTTACGCAGTGATCCTGTTTTTGCGGATCAAGAATTACAAGCTCACGTGCGACACAACGGCCTCTGCCAAAGGTCTTGACATTTGTGATACTTCGCCCACTGCGTGGCTCGGCAATGATGCCGGGAAAGCCGTAGCCATCACAAGAAAATAGAAAAAGAAGTCACGAGACACGCACGAGTGGCGAACGTAAATTGCGACGGACGGCTCAAGTAGTGGTCGAAGGTGGAGGTCACTTTTCACCGGGGTCTTAGCAAGCTGGCTCAGCTGTCTCTTCTGTCACGTATCCACCGATACTTGAGTTTTTAGGTACCCTGTTGACGTGTTCGCAGAGCTCCACTCCGTGGACTCGCCTCTCTGGCAAGACTGAATTGAGCGAAGGCACGAAGTTCCTGCGCGTGCCCGCCGCTTGCGTCCAGCGCCGTTTCTGAAGAGTCCGTACGCCGATGCCGGGGCTTAATGGAGACAAGAGACCCGTGCGGCGATTACGCGTGCCTTAACGTTGAGGGGCGCTCACGCGAACGACGTCAGCGACGAGTTGCGCCGCGTGTTTCGCAACGGTCGGGCGCACGACGGCAGTGAGTCCGTGTAGCGGCGGCGATTCGCTTATGGTCGTAGAGGTTACGGACCTTTCGCTAAGAGTGGGGTGCCAACTTTCGCGCGCTGCTCTCGCGTTGCGCAACTGTCCACGTGCTTCGCAGCGTTACATCGTTGCTCATCTACCGCGAGCGCGCCCTCCTCTCCCGAGGGGGAAGCTTATCGAATCTCCGCTCCATTCGGGTAGCCGCATGTTTATCGACGCCGTCGTCCCGTAAAAGGAGGTGAACAGGGCACGTGCAGGTGATATCATCGTTCATCATGTACTACCGTCGCAACACTCCACCTTGGAGGAAGCTGCACGGCACTAACGTCACTCTGTGCTAGCCCTTATTCCACCGTCAGAGCGAAACTGTATACCGAAACTATACTATAGCTGCGCAGAAACTATACGGGCAGCATGCGTTGCAGTGTCGGAAGAGTGTGACAGAGGTCACGAGCGCACAGCCCACCAGCGTTCGCGTCAGGTGCTGTCGTCCGCTCACGCCGACGGCCGCAGTCGGCTCGACCTGCCGGACTGGCGCGCTCACTCACCGTAGGCTCGGTCGTGCTCACGCGCCCCCGCGAGGTGGACGACGGCCGTCCGGCGCCCTGGTGTGGCGGCGGCCACTGGTGCATCCAGCGGTGGCGACGTCCCGACTGCCGTGGCACCGACGTCTCCTCCGACCACGCGGCGCTGCGGCGGTCGCGGTAGTCGTGCGCCCTTCCGCAGCCGTCGTCGATCGGCTGGGGACGCTGACCCGACGGCGCGTGCTTTTTGCTCCCGCCGACGTCGGCGTCTCGGCGACACCACTGCCGGCACTTGGCCTCTTCCTGCTGGGGCGGCAACGCCGGCGCTGCGCCGTTTCTGCAAGTCATGCCGCGGCGGGAGTCGACCCGCAAAGGCCAGCCAGCCGACAGGAAGCCCGCACTTATACACACGGGGACGTCTGTGTGCACGGCCGCAGCGATGCACGCTGGCGGCGGTGCGTCCCTCTGCGTGCGGGCACACTAACCGGACTCAGGGTGGCGGCCGACCATGCCCTGCTCCGCTTATAGTGGCTAGCGCCCGTCGCCTACTGTCGCACGGATGGAATGCCTCTCTGCCCGTCTTGCCTAGCCGTGTCGCTTCTGCGGGTGGTGCGGCGTTTGAGGTGCTCTCGGTTTATTATATGGATTTACCTCGAGATTAGCGTTGTGCATTTCAGCAGAACGTAAACGCAGCCGTGGGCGGCGACAGTCAGGTGGGCAGACGCCATTAGGAAACTTGTACCCACAACATGGCCGCAGCTTATGCAGGACAAGACTCATTGGAGATGAGTGGGGGAGGCCTTTGTCCTGCAGTGGACGTAGATAGGGTGTAGTGGTGATGATGACGCTGACTCGAGACAAATTCGTCGTTCGCTGTAGTACTTCCTGGTAATGCAGGCGGCTCTGACATGACTGTTGCCTGTCGTGTTCAGCGCTCCCTTCTGGAGCGCAGTCTGACGCTTTGGTTACGAGGAGGAAAGCGCGGGCCGACTTTCCGCTTCGTCCGGCATTGTCCGGCGGCGATGCGCGCGAAAGGTCGTACGAAAAAGAAGTGAAAAAAAAAATCAGTCCCTTTCTTGCACGTCTTCTCACGCCTTCGTCGCGGCGCGCAAGGGGATGTCACTTTAAGCGGAGCCTGCGCTTACAAACGGGAGGCTGGGTTCGATGCGCCGCGCTGGGCGCGGATCTCGCGTCTCTCTTCGGCGCGTCCCCTCCTCATCAGCAACACAATGGACACCCGGCTGCGCGGCGCGAGACACGCGAGTAGCCGGCGCTTCGCTCAAGGCGCGCGCCGCGACCGTCGGCGACGTCGTGCGTGTACGCTGTGTGTGTGTACGCGCCCAAGTCAGGTCAGAGGGTTACGCCTGCACGCTGAGCGCGGTGGCCGCTGCGCCGTTGGTGCAGAGCCTCCGCGCCCACTCCCTCTCTTTCCTCTGTTTGCGTTTCGGTCCTGTTTAATTTGCGTCGTGTTCCCCAGCCGCAGGAAGGCTCTTCTCAGGTGGCACCAGCGCGTGCTGTCTCGCGTGTTGTGCCCGGTGGGCTCTGTCGCTTGGTGGCTGTTATCAACGTTGCGACTGCAAGCCGGGTAGCTGCTACAAGGCATGCAGCGAAGCAGTCACGCAGACTGTTTGGACTTGTGATCAGGACGGGCTAGAAAACGACATTGAAAAGACAACAGATCTTAAGAGTTGTCGCTGTTGCTTTTAATATCACGTGGGTTGTTCCTTTAGGCGTGGTCGAAAGTTGCACGTACGGGGAATAAAATTTGAAGGCACATAGTGGAGTGCGAACGTATGCTACGGCCGAAGTGCGGAATGATTGAAGGGGTTTTTAAGTAGCGCATGAGGGAAATAACATTTACTTTGGTTGCGCGGTATACAGTTGCATGTCGTGTGACGTGAATTCAGTTCCAGGGTTCGTTAAGTACAGGTGGTACATGTCGCGCTCGAATGCACTCAGAACCTTGTCTCTGCGATATCTTGTGACAAGCACTGTGTCCGTGGCGTGCTATTAGTCGATGTCGAATGCTGTGGGTGATGAGTGCGATTCGTCTCTTGGAACCAAGTGAAAAGCAAGAAGGGGAAAAAAACGCCAGTCGTGTGTGTGTGTGTGGGGGGGGGGGGGGGGGGCAATATACTTACGTTTTTAGTTAGTGCTTGTTCCCATCGACGAACTTCAGTGGGCATTTTTTAAATGTTTTTTTTTAATTTTGAAACTAGTACTCTACAATTTTGTATAGTTCGTGGTTTGACTACTTCAAAAAACAATGCAGTTCCAGCTGTGCTTGACATGATAGCCGATCTATCTCAGGCAACCTTTCTTTTCATATAGTTCCTCCTGCCTCGATTTTGATGCAGTGGCATCTAAGTTCGTCCTCCCGCTCGTAAAGATCACCAGTGTCAGTCATGGACGCGTTTTGGTTCGCATTGTTGTTTTATCTTACACCGTGTGAGGTGTTTATGTAGACAGTCATTTACACACCTCCTAACCGTTTAACGATTTTGAATTGAAAATAATTGCACTTGTTATGAATTGTGCAGTTGCATCTAGCTGGCTGAATGTCTTCCTGCGATATCCATCGACAGACTCGAGTACTGGGTCTACAGGCATCCTCCGTAATGCTGACGGTGTCGCATGGCTTTAGGACAGATCTCGTAGCACGTGACTGCACCCTTGACCGTATACCGGCGGCCATTTAAGCTCCAGTTTGAATACGAAGACGCCAGAAAGCATTCCCATGTGTGTCATTCATCGCGTGTTGGAAACCTTGAAATGATGAGTAGGTTGTTAGACAACGACTGGTTTACAGAGTTCGGCTTGTTTTAATCTGCAGGTTGGCATAGCCACAGCCTCTGTAGTTTATCAGGTTTAGGGCGTGTTACTCCGGCTTAGTCTCTGGCTCGGCGGTTCAGGAATTGCTTTCAGGGCTCCCAGGATTTATCTTTGAATGAAAGATGCAACGAAACTAATAGTCTTGACAGCCATATGTAGCCTCGTGTTAGCGAGGTACGGTGAGACTGACGTGAATATTCAAGGAATATACGTCAATTTATCCGTTTAGTTTTCGACAGAAAAAAAGTCATATTCCGAGTTTGAACAGTCCTACTGTTTCTTATGTTCAGCACTTTGGGAATAATGTGACTGTCATCCTCCTCGAGGGTCTTTCGGATGCCCTGCATGAGGAGTGTCAAAACTTCGTGGTTAGCGGTGTGTGCAGCTCAATTCATCCGGAACCTAGTGCTTCTGTGGTAATGGAAACAGTGGTCGGCAGTCTTTTTTCCTGTAACAGGTTTATTTTTTCTTCTTAGCCTCGAAGTAGAGGCGCGGAATTGAAATTACTGGCGACATGAACTCGTTTAACACGCCATGTTCAGAACCGACGAATAGTTGGGTAGTGACAGAGTCCTGCGGCGTCTCTACCGTGAACCGAATGGCTTCAGTTTGTAAGAGAACGGGTTAATGAACGACGCCACAATGTAAAAATAGCACTATTCCCGCTTTGTTCATATAGGAGGTTGTGGGCAAGTACTGCACCAGGATGGCCAAATCCTGCTGTGGTGAGGGAGTGCGTTGTCGGTTCTGATCGCCGAGATCAGGCCGCACCCCAGGCCTGGTTATGTATGCAGTTCCATCGACGCGAGGAGTTTCTTTAAAGCGAAAAGCTTCACTACGCTAGGTAAAGCAGTCTTTGGGTAAGCAGCACGACCTTGAACGACCTGCAGCCCAACCAAGGATAGCAGTGTATTTATGACCTTATGTGGTACAGTTATGGTGCCAAACCCTTGACCCCTGACCTTTAGTTGACCTTTGACATTGGGTGACCTTAGGGTTGACCTTTGACCTTAAGAAAATCCGATGGGGTGATGTGAAACTACGTGGTGACATCCGATGGGGTTGTCGTAAGACCATGTGATACCACGTCATGCGACGTGGTCTTGTGGGCACATATATAGAACGGCTGTCGCGAGCGTGTAGCGGAGCTGCCATGGACGAGCCTCAGAGGCTCAGCAAGCGTCCTTGCTTTTCGCTGAATTCCATGGTTAGCCAGGCTAAGCCACTGCCATTTTTTTTTACCCGGCGGAGAATTGCGCGGCACCGGAATTCGAACCCGGGTCCCCTTTCACGCGAGGTGGATGCTGTGCCTCTACGCCATCGGTGCCCCACAGCGCAGGACAGCGTTAATCGGAGAGATATGGGAGAGGCCTTTGTCCTGCAGTGGGCTTAGTCAGGCCGATGATCATGATTATTATTCCTGCGAATTCTGATACTGCTCGCCTTAGCGAGTGGCATCGCGTTGAGTGATCTCGAAGTGTGGTCATTTTTTTTTTTAGTTCTTAGCCTTTTAACTCTCGAACACCACTGACTGGCAGGGGACAGATATCGTGCGCAGTGGGAAAACGTGGTGCATCACGCGAAGCGCGAATATTCGGTCGCAGACCACCGTGGAGCGGCAGCTGCGGAACCTGCGCGTGGAGAACCCCGAGTACAGCGACGTCTTGGGCTCCCTGGACACCGAGTCGAGGCTCCGCCAGAAACGCAAGGTTGCCAAGGTCAAGACCTTCGACTCCAGAAACTACAAGTACTGCGCCCTTCTTCTACTCCTTCGCCCCCCCCCCCCCCCTCCAGCCAATGTCGTAGACCGATTCTCCCTCTTGACCGATCCCCTTGAACTGCTATAGTCGGACGCAACTCAAGACCGAAGCTGCTTTTCCCCGTCAGATGACTCTCTTCCAGCCAATGGCGTCGGCCGGTTCCCATGACCCGGCTAGCGTGACAAATGAGAGAGTTGCAGATGAAACGGGATAGTCCCCTCGTTCTATGGTCGAGGATAATCTCCTTCCTGCATTGTCACTCCGCTCCCTGCATTGCCACGCTAGCCGGGTCATGGGAAGCGGCCGTCGCCATTGGCTGGAAGAGGGTTCTTTAACGGCGAAAAGCCGCTTCGTTCTTGAGTTGTATTCGAGTATAGGTCAGTCGAGCTATCCTTGATTTGCTCTCTGCTCCTGGAACTGCGCGTACAGTGAAATTCGTTCGGAAACGTTGTTGACAGACTAGCATACTTTTGGATCCTTGGGACAGCGTTTATATTTTCTTGCAGTGACGTTACTGTGAACCGTAGTGGCGGTGAAAAAGCGGTGGGTTCGATTTACCGTACCTTGTTCTGCATTAGCATAAGTATAGACGGCGCGATCTATGTGGAGGTCGACATTCGCGCTGAGCAAATTTCGTTCCCACGCCGTGTTTTCCAGGAACGCTATTTAAAAATAAAAAGAAGAAATGTACTGCATCGTACATACGTTGGGCGTCGACTTGTCTCAGCACCGGGCAATGTAATCATCGTTTCTGTGACTAGTTGGTGCTTGCGGACGCTTTAATGCGATAATTCTTGGCGGCGCTTTGCGGCGCTTTGATTCGCTTCGATTTTTATTTTATTTTTGTTTTTGCCTTCGTATCTTGCTAGACAAACTGTGCGCTCAAATACAGTGCCCAAGTACGGGGGTGTCATTTGATGGGGTTAGATAACTTACCGACATTTGTTGCTTCTGAAAGCTGTTGTGCGTTCTGTATATTCTATTTTATATGTTCTGTGTATATAGAATTGTGCGTGTATCGAATTGCGCGTATGCTCAGCTAAAGAATCTGTCACTGGCGGCTCCGGACCGTGCCGCTGGATTGGCATTATATTATAAAGACTCCACATGGTCCGCCAGCGGTTACGCGATCTCGAGCCGCCAGTGCGACTTGCGAAGGTCGTTTGGGTTTGGCACTTAGACCACGCTGTCTATACCTACTTGCCATTTATTCGACTTGCTCGAAGTGCTGTTTCTACTGCTCTGTCTATTCCAAAGTTTTTCAGATCCACAGGATCCTCAAGACTGCGGAACGAAGTTGTTCCCGTCCTTCCTTACGTCTATACACCAGCGTTGACGGCGCGCCTTTAGGTGCAAGCTGGTTACCCTGTCACAGCGCGTAAATTGACGACGTCTACCTGTACACGCACGACGCGCGCGCTACGCATTCGTAGTACGTAGTAAACCCGCCGCTTCTAAATCGTCATTTCCCTCATCCGGCTACTCGAAATCGCAAAACACCGGTTGCCTTGAGCCGCTTTATTTAACTCTTGTGTGTGCGGCTCGGTGGTGCGCGGACACGTGCAGCGGCAGTGTTACGTCGTGAGCGTTCTTACACAACCAGCGGAATATACAATGCTATTTACGCGTGAACTTTCACATTTCGGCAAAATGGACAGCTTGTATAAAATCTTGTTTGATCGAATAATAACTCCATCCGACCTATAGGGAGGGAATCCGGGCCGAAAAAGAAAGCAAGCCTCGGGAAAAAAAGTTTGACCTTATTTAACCGAAACATCTTTTCAACTTTTAATCTTTTTTTTTTCTCGCACAGTTCGGTCAGCGCCTTTTACATAAAAGTAAACGTGTTCGTACGCGGGACGAAAAAGCTGAAGCGGTTGATCGGCGCCGGTGCCGCGTCCCTCAATGGTTAAGTACTTCGGTTCGTCGGAGGGCGGCGGTTTCCACTTCTATCGCGTCCCTTCTTCGATCCACGGAGTCGGTCATACGCGCATGTCGATGACAGCTGCGTTATCGGCGGCCCTCCTCCGCTTTTCGCGGGTTTTACGAAGGCGGTCACGTGGGCACGCTCGCGGTCATAAGCTGCGATACGCGGCTGCACTGCTTTATACACGGCTATAGATCGGCGCCTTGTCGGATGCATCAGCGTGTGGCTTGCGTGCAGAGTTTCTTCCAGGGTGGTCGTCGCGTGGTGATGACTGCTGCCCCCCACCTGGGCTCTGCACCCCCGGAGGTGTCTTCGATCCGGAAAGAAGTGTGCCCACCCTGTCTCCACCCCTTCTGCGCGGAGTAAGTTTTACTTCCTCGACTTTGCACCTATACAACCACTTTTCCGTCCACGCAGCGATTCACGTATGTGTACGAATTGGTGCCTTCTCTCGCGTTTTCCACTCTTGCTGCGCGCCCATATATTATATCTGAATTTTTTAACAGAATATTATATTAAGCACGTCTGCCTTTTTTTTTTAGCTGACTAAGCTACAACGACGGCTATCTTGTGCTTGTCGCAAAGGCACGTTTCGCGTGTCTACCTCCATTGGCTTGCTTCTATATTTACTAGACTTTTTTTTGTTCGTCTTGTTCGTTCGCGTGGGTGTTGGCTTCACTTCACAGTGAGAAACCTTGTGGTGATCTCAAGTGGATGTTCAACTGCAGTTTTGCCTGTAGATACACGTTGGCGGATTTCGTGAATAAAGTGCGGCAACTTTGAAACTGCCGTTATTTTAGTTGAAATGGGCATAGTCCCTTGTTTGAGTGCAAGCATCGTGTGGGAAGATGTCCGGAAACTGTTTTATTTATAATTTTCGCCGACTCCTTGTCTCCTATATTGTAAATCAGCTCATTTCGGCATTATCTTTTTCCCGAGTTGTCGCTTGATTAGTTCGTTTCTCGTCATCCCACACATGTGGTGCGTAAGCAGTCCGTGCATGCGTGTGTTACTGGCCCTCGCTCTTCGAGGTGTAATTGCGATGCGCGCAATTATGAAGTGCACGCCGCGTCACGCCCACATAGGCTTAGTTAACATAAATAGGTGGGCTAGTTGACTAGGTACAAAATGCACTTTGCGACCTCGCGAACGAACTTTGACAGAGGTGGGAAGAAATTGACCAGAGGAGTAGCGGAACCGCACCCCCCCCCCCTCTCCCCCAGTGGCATCTCATGTGCGGAGCGCAGCCCGGAAGCGCTCTCTTAGGAAATATCCACGGCCCGTTCCACAGCCACTGGAACGTGAAGAGGACTCGCTTCAGCAGTCGGAGACGTATCTAAAAACCTTGGCAAAATTAGCTTTGCCAAGGCACGACGCAATCCGTTTGTGGCAGTGGTTTAGCTGATATGTGAGACAGATACTGCGCCATTTCCTTTCCCCCCAAAACTAATTTCCATTTTCAATGCTTCAGCGGGGGAAAAAGAAGAAATGTCCACACGCATTCGTTCCGCGTACTGCATGTGTATTACATGAAATCTATACGAAGCGCATGGCCGTTTGCGCAGCGATCACGATTTCGGAGCTGCCTTTGTTACGTGATGGGCGTTGGCATCGCGCTGTCTGCTTGTGCGTCACTGCTTGATGCTGTGGAGCATTGAGCATCGAAGCCACCGTTACGTGATCCCGAGCACCGCAGTATACGTCACGCGCCGTGCGTTATGTGGCCGATCAAGTCGCCGCGCGCTCTTCGCGTTGTACCCGCCGTGACTCGGCAGCGGATTATCAGTGCGCAGGCCCATTTCTAATTTTTTTTTTTAGAAGCGGCGTTATGGTTTCCGCGTCGGGGTGCCTGAATAAATCTTCTAATTTCTGTAATTTCGTATGCATTAAATAGATTGTTCTCAAATTGTTAATCCGTTTCGGTGTTAAGATTATTTAACAAAAATTTATTGGTCATTATTTTCATTGAAATCATGTCTCGACGCGAGGTCGAAGCCCGTAGAAGTCTCGCTCGAAGATCTGCAGAAAAGATGGGCGCCCAATCGCGCGTGCAGCGTGCGTGGTTCGGCCCCGTCTCCCTCCGCTTTTTGGGCGCAAATGTTTGAGAAATAATAATGGTTCTAATTAGGGATTGGACTTTTCGGTTTCTATTTCTGAAAAATTCGGTTTTACTTCTGGCGCAGGTTTCGTTTTTTTTTTTCGGCGAATATTATGTTCGACGAATGAAACACTGACTTTTTGCGGCGATTTAATGTAGAAATTTTGTGTGGCCAAAAGTGACTTATAATTATAATTGGTTTTGGGGGAAAGGAAATGGCGCAGCATCTGTCTCGTATATCCTTGGACACCTGAACCGCGCCGTAAGGGAAGGGATAAAGGAGGGAGTGAAAGAAGAAAGGGAGAAAGAGGTGCCGTAGTGGAGGGCTCCGGAATAATTTCGACCACCTGGGGATCTTTAACGTGCCACAGCACACGGGCGCCTTAGCGTTTTTCCTCCATAAAAACGCAGCCGCCGCGGTCGGGTTCGAACCCGGGAACTCCGGACAAGTGACTTAATGTCGGTTTTGGTGTTTTTAAATAACGTGAAAATGGTAGTAGTTGAAGATGTGCTTCTAGAAGACATAATGACGATAGCAAGAGAAACTCACGTTCAATGAGAATAGCCGGCAGACAAAAAAAATTAGGCAGTGGCTTAGCTCTGGCTAAGCCTGGATATACAAGCGAAAAGCTTCAGTTATGCTTGGTTTTTGTCATGGTTATGCTTCGTAGCTTAGCTGGTATTGTATACATTGTTTATCTATACGCGTAGACTTGGTTACTCAATGGCATATGTTTACTCTCCTTCCCTTCCATGTCGAGTACGCACGCCTATTCTCTGGCAAGCGCATTATATAGCCTCCTTACGCATGCGCATGACGCACCTGTGCAGTAGCGCGCGGCTGTGCCGAAAGGTCAGGCGACGGAGTCGGCTGCGGCAGCGGCGAGGAGCGAGCACCTGCGCGGCGCGTGACGTCACTCGTTTTCGCGCATGCGCATAACTCACCAGTTCGGCTCGCGTGAAGCTCGGCTCTGACCCGCGCAGTGAAGCTTTTCGCTTCAAAACGGAAGTGGACGTTTATTAAGAACTAGTTTGAAATGTTTTCTGTAGGTTGTCGCACTGGGTTGAGGGCGGGGCATCACGTGGTCTGAGTGTTGAAGGCAGCAGAGCCAACGTTTCTAGTTAGTAAGTTGATTAGAGCTGTATATTCCCTTATACGGCTCTGGATGGCAGCGTTGGAAATGCTGCTCAGTCGTCGTGTGCGCGTTTCGCGTCAGTGTACTACATGCAGTCGATTAAACTACTTAAGCGACTAACTGCTTTAAGCAGGGGATGATAGTGACGAAAAAATGCATAGCTGCCTTAGTGCCCTGCCTTCCGTACTTAATTTTCAACTTTGACTCAGGGGAACTCGCATTCAACAGCAAGCTAGCCGTGCCTTGAATACCAAGACTACTACGGAAAATGGCACAGTATCTGTCTCATTATCGTTGGACACCTGAACCGCGCCGTGACCTTTTTCTCTTTAAACCGAATTTCTAAAATTGAATTTTTACATTTCTTACTGTGTAGATAGTTTGTGTATATTACCTCTCCCCCTATTCTCTCTTCCCGTCCCCTCACCTCTTTCATTTCATTTCTCCATTCTGCCTTCTAGCCTTTATTTCCGCTGCCCCAGCTCAGGTGCTTCAGTATCGATGGCAGATGCCGGGGCTAGCAAAAATATTTTCCTTCCTTTTTATTATTATTTTAGTAAAACAACTTACTACTATTACTACTTTTATCGTTTTTTTTCTCCGGTTCGAACCGAAACGTCCAACCCGTAGTTATAATTGGTTTCGAGGAAAGGAAATGCGCAGTAACTGTCTCTCCTCTCGGTGAATAACCTAATGGCGCCGCTAGGGAAATTATATAATTGGTTTTTTGGGGAAAGGAAATGGCGCAGTATCTGTCTCATATATCGTTGGACACCTGAACCGCGCCGTAAGGGAAGGGATAAAGGAGGGAGTGAAAGAAGAAATGAAGAAGAGGTGCCGTAGTGGAGGGCTCCGGAATAATTTCGACCACCTGGGGATCTTTAACGTGCACTGACATCGCACAGCACACGGGCGCCTTGGCGTTTTTCCTCCATAAAAACGCAGCCGCCGCGGTCGGGTTCGAACCCGGGTACTCCGGATCAGTAGTCGAGCGCTCTAACCACTGAGCCACCGCGGCGGGTAGCTAGGGAAATGAGGAAATGAAAGAGAGAGGCAGGCGCCGTATTGGAGGGCTCGGGGACAATTCCGGCCACCTGGGGACCTTTCAATGTTCCCTGATTGAAAACATTTTTTTTTACTGAGTATTCGTAGAACACGTGGGTGGGCCGCCTAGTCCGGTAGTCCACTAGTTATTGGTGCTGCGCTGGCCCTCCCCACCAGCCAGTGCTGACTTTTAGGGTCATCGCTGAGCAAAATAGCCTCCCACTGCTCCTCTGAGGGGTTTGGAATGGGGTCAACTATGGGATTAAATTGGCCTGCCCGCACCATGTGGTAGAGGTTAGCTACCTCTCCACAATGTGGGCACTGCGGAGGGTATAGTGTAGGGTACCACTGGTGTAATTTAGCTGGCGTTGGGTATATGTTGGTTAGTGGTCTCCTAAGGGTGTTCTCTTATAACTTATTTGGGGATTTATGTGGTGTTGGGTACTCCTTCCTGACTGTTCTGTATGGTGCGAGATTGTCAGCATACACTGCTAAAAGCTATTAGGTCGCAGCACCCTTCATGGTCATCAAGGGGAGATGCCCGGTATAGAAGAGCTCGGGCATGCCTGTGAACGGCTTCGGTCCCTCCTGGTAGTTCCGGGTGACCGGGAAACCAGATGACTGAGGCTTGGCTGGGTGGATGCTTAATCAGCAATGACAGCCCCGAGCTGTGAATTAATCCGTTATTGCAGTTGCGAAAGGCGTTCTGGGAATCAGTGAGCGGAGCGCCACTGGGGTTAGATGCTACAGCTAATGCAATAGCTGCTTCCTCTGCGTGAGTGGGGTCGGATGTTTTCATCGCGGCGCAGTTCACCATCGATCCTGAAGGCGTTGAGACCACAATAGTCTCCCATTTCTTCTGCAGGGCTTCCTCTCATGCTTTTCTCCTTTAGATGTAATATGCGGGATGCATATTCCGCGGACTGGGGTACACGTTGAGGCGTCTCCTCACATCGCGTGGTACCGCTTCCCTTTGGTCTATAATATCAGGCAGATTAATGTGGATCTTTTCGAACAGATCTCTGCCCGGTTTTGTGAGTGCGAGCCTATTGAGTTGTGAGAGCCATTGTGCTTCCCAGATTTCTTTGAGGGTATTATGTACTCCTAGAGCCATGAGCTTTGCGGTTGGCGTGGAGTTTGGTAGCCCCAGTGCCGTCTTGTAGGCTTTCCTGATCAGTGTGTCCAACTTGTCAATTTCCGACCTGTAGAGGTTAAGGAATGCCGTCCCGTACATTATCCGATAGATCACGAAAGCTTGCACTAAGCGGATGGCGTCCCTTTCCTTCATGCCATGGTGCTTATTTCTGATACGATGTATCATCCGGACGATTTACTCGGTGGATGTTGTAAGCTTCTTCATCGTGGTGGTGTTCTGTCGCCCCTGCGGGATATACTGCCCTAGGATCTTGATCTCCGTGTGTTTCTGTACCGTGTGGTTGATGTTCTGCGCTAGTGGTGCCCTCGGGTTCTTCAGGATGAGCAACTCGGACTTTTCCGGTGCACACTGGAGGCCCCTCTCCCTGGCGTACCGGTCCACCGTGTCCGCTGGAAGACGCTCCTCGATCTCGGCGTCACTCCCCGAGTTGCACCAGACAGTGGTATCATCTGCATACAATGTGTGTTTAATGCCCGAGATTTCGGAGAGAAGGGCTGATAGATCTTTCATAGCCAAATTGTCAAGAGGGGTGACAGTACTGTCTTTTGCGGAGTTCCTCTTGGGCATAGAGTGATTGGATCTGATTTTATTCCGCCGAAGTTTATAGTGGCTTGCCTGGCTTATAAGAAGTTTTTCATATAGTTGTACGTTGCGCCACAGTTGGTATCGGCCAGGCTTTGCAGGATATTGAAGCGAAAAGCTTCACTACGCTGGTCAACACCGCGCCTCGCGCGAGCCGGCGTATGTCGGAGCACGAGTGACGTCACGCACGGCGCAGGTGGCCGCCGCCGACTCTCTCTCTCGGTCCCTAGTGACTACTGTGCATGCGCCACTGGTAGCACTGAGCCACAGGTGTTCCCCCGCTCTTTCAACGCTAAGGCGCCCGTGTGCTGTGCGATGTCAGTGCACGTTAAAGATCTCCAGGTGGTCGAAATTATTCCGGAGACCTCCACTACAGCACCTCTTTCTTTCTTCTTTCACTCCCTCCTTTATCCCTTCCCTTACGGCGCGGTTCAGGTGTCTGACGATATATGACAGATACTGCACCATCTCCTTTCCCCAAAAAACCAATTATTATTATTCTTTCTCTCCCTCCTTTATTCATTCCCTTACGGCGCGGTTCGGGTGTCCACCGAGATATGTGAGACTGTTACTGTTCCATTTCCTTTCCTCAAAAACCACACAAAACAAGTGGGTCGACGGCGTTCATAGAGTTCTTTGGCGTTGACAACTTTGCAAGGGACGTTCATTTTCACGGAAGGAAAGACACAAACCGGCTCCGTGGCTCAGTGGAGACCTCAATCTCGCTTCCATATGCGTGGCTTGGTGTTCAACTGAAAAAGCCTGCGTTGATTGCGTTCCGCACACTGGATAGGCAGCGCGCCCTCCCTACCACCCTGGGAGGTGGCATGCAGCGCTAATGCATTCTGGCCACATCTCGCTCTCGCACCACCGCCACATGTACCAAAACACGAATGAAGCGTCCGCATATCCAGGGAGCCAGTTATGCGCCTTTCCTCAAAGCCATCGCCGTCTAGAGCATTGCCAACGCCAATGAACACAGTGAACGCGACATCTTTCGCTTTGTATATCCTGGATTAGCTGAGCTAATCTACATTAATTTTTTTATGCAGAACGTTATCGAACGCACCTTTTAAATCAAGTGCAGAATGACCCTTGACATCGCACAGTATGCGGGCGCCTTTTGCGTTTCGTCTCCATCGAAACGCAGTCGCCGCGGTCGGGTTCGAACCTGCGCCCCCGGCTCAGTAGTCGAGTGTCCTAGCCATTTGGCCCCCGCGACTGGTCATGTTCGTGTATCAGTGCTTGCGCAGTTGGTGCGGCTTGTTATGCATTAGCGAGAGGATGCAGGTTACAGTTAAAACGCTGAAAAAAGCTTCGGCCGATAAATTCTTTTCTTCTATATGTCCAGGGCGCTAGTTGGTATGCGCGTGCTGTATGTGGTAGCATGGATTTGCCGGGAACTTCATATTATTCTGTGAGCTCTCCATCACGAACGCGCCTGTAATAAGGTCGTCTTGCAGCTTGATGTCTTAGGAAAGGATTTCCCACTCCGTTGTGGTTTTTGCGATGCAGTCAACTTGTTGCGGTTCAAGATCAGCGGTCGTTGTTAGTGCCGCGAGCTGCTGGTTACCTTTAGAGCGAAAAGCTCTTCTCCCATGCCGAGCCTTTTTATGGAGGAAAAACGCTGAGGCGCCCGTGTGCTGTGCGATGTCAGTGCACGTTAAAGATCCCCAGGTGGTCGAAATTATTCCGGAGCCCTCCACTACGGCACCTCTCCCTTCCTTTCTTCTTTCACTCCCTCCTTTACCCTTCCCTTACGGCGCGGTTCAGGTGTCCAACGTTATATAAGACAGATACTGCGCCATTTCCTCCCCCCCCAAAAAAAAATAATTATTATGCCGAGCCTGAAGGTCATCTGGCTCTTGGATTTGACCTCTAACGGGAGGCGCGCTGCATGTGCAAAATCACGCGTGGCAGGTGCCTCGATCTTCATCGACGCCATAGCTGCGCACTTGGCAGTCACGTCCGTCGTTGCGCTGGCTGCTGCTCGGCCGCTTCTCCTCGCCATTTGTGGCATGTGATGTGTCACGTGATTCGCTCTTGCGCTTGCCAGTCACGTCCGCCGCTCTGGACGTTCGCCTTTGCACTTGTGGCGCGTGATTTGCTCTCGCTGAAGTCTTGAAACAATAAAGATGAACCAAAGCTAAACCGTGTCTAACCATGCTTAACAGAGTTTTCACTTTGTATATCCTGACTCAGCTGAGTTGAGCCATAGCCACTTTTTTGGCGCATCGTCACCGTACACTGCAGTTGTTTTCACTTTGGACGAATAGCCGCTTTTCTTCCTTTTTTTTTTCAGGACCTCGCCGCCAACAGATTACTAACGTTAGCAACTTTTCGAACTACGGCGAGGTTTATCGAATGCTGTTGGAGACGTGGGGGCCCTTGGATCGCCTTACTCGTTCAGGTCCGCGTGTCCCGGTTCGATGAGTTGGTGTCGAACTAGCGAGAGCTGGATGTTCGCGAAGAGGATTACACAGAAGTTTGCTTTGCATATTTACGTGAAAAACAAAAAGCACGTGAGTGCGCTAAAATGACAAGCGCACGACAACACGCCATCCGGCTCGTTAAATAGCATCTGTGGTCCCCATTTTTCAACCTATGGAATCTGTATACTTGATCAGTGTGCAAGCAAAGCGGCCCACTCCTTCAGGCCCCGCGTTACGTGAAGCGTCACAACGGCACTTCTAGTGGAGAGAAGGAAAACCGCAAGAATGCATGACAGGCCCGGCTTGAGGTGTGTTCGTTGAACGAGGTCGGTAGGAAGGACGCGTCACCACTGCCAGAAGAAGTCAGTGTCTTTTGGGTCGCAATGCCTTAAGGGCACATTAGCTTCTTCATTTGTCCCTGTCGTCCTTCAGCCTAGGGGAAGATGGGCCGTTTTTATTTCCACTGGCGCAGTCAGGCCGGTGCAGTCTCGCACAGTTATGCCCCCCTCGCCGTCAATTTCTTGCTTCCGAAGTGGGGAATGCACCACCCTTTCCGCATACGAAATGAGCACGTTGCCACCTTCGCCTCCTACTCATCTGCTGCGGCACAAGAGGTAGTTAACAGAACTTCTTGTGGGGCAAGATGGTCCATAGCTTTTGAAAGAAATAGCGCAAAAAAGCGCTTGTAGTTGTCTTTCTCGGCCTTTTCGTTTTTCTTTTTTTGCGCTATTTGTTTCAAAAGACAGAAGAGGTGTCGCGTGTAATTCCTCGCGGGGGAATGCATTGGGCCGCCCATCTCATTGATACGCACACAGCTCAGTTGTGAGCGGCCTTTGCCGGAGAGGACTGAATTGCGGGGCGTTCTGCTGTTTTCATCTGCGCGTCAGAACTGATAGCGTTTCGAGCTGTTGGTCATTTGCGTGGTCTTGCACCTTTGCGCTATTCAGGAAACGTGGACAGCCCTTTGGGAGTAGAACACCGCTGGACACTGACATGATGTCGATCGGGCAGGACGCTGAATAGTTGTTGTTGCCTTAGTGACATGGCACATACCCACGACGGGGGATGGGCCAGGGTTCAGTGAGGAGGGCTATGGGAAGAGGGTTAACTGCATGGTGCCAAGCTAATGATTGTGCTCTGGGTAATTAGTCAAAGGTTAATTAACGAGGGGAAAAAAACGGGAGGCAAGATCAAAGAAACAGTCGCCTTTTTCTACTTCGTTCAAGGCGCACAGTTCACGGGATGCACACCGCCTTCTCTTGGAAAGAGTGCGTAGGGTCAGTTTGCTCTTCGATGAAGCCTACTTCACGGACTCCCGGCCGCGGCGGTCGAATTTCGATGGAGGCGAAATTCTAGAGGTCCGTGTATTGTGCGATGTCAGTGCACGTTAAAGAACCCCAGGTGGTCGAAATTTCCGGAGCCCTTCACTACGGCGTCTCTCATAGCCTGAGTCGCTTTGGGACGTTAAACCCCATAAACTAAACTACTTCACGGACCTCCAACATATGTCCTGCGTGACGACGACGCATATGGTGCTGCGCCACAGCATGTACTAGCTTTGCTGTTGCTCGT
Source organism: Amblyomma americanum (assembly GCF_052857255.1). Lineage (NCBI taxonomy): Eukaryota > Metazoa > Arthropoda > Arachnida > Ixodida > Ixodidae > Amblyomma > Amblyomma americanum. The sequence continues at coordinate 200,829,088 of NC_135499.1, read as the reverse complement.
TCGAGACTGTTCTCAACAGGGATCAGTTCGCAGGTACCGCGCTGCGCCCATGCCACGCGACAAAAGTATGCACAAAAGACGAAGAGTGCTCGCGCAGAAATCGCGAGAGCTCGCGCGATCACGCCAGAAGCGTTCAGAACGCGCCACGTTCGCTGCTTGCTGGCCGCACCGCCGGGCTTCGAGCTCATTCCTTGCGAGGTCCGGTCGTGGTTCGTGCCAGCCTACGTCGCGGGGTCCTTGCGGGTCGCGGGCCAAGTTTTTCCTGCCGGTGCTTCGCTTTCCCGAACGGCTTTCGACTTCCGGACGGTTGCTGTTGGGACAGCGCTGCTGCTTCGACCGTCGTCTTCCGCCCTGCGACTGTTGACCGACCTGCTTTTGTACGTGATCTTTTAGCTTACTGCTTGCTTCTCCGCGCTTTTAACAGCAGGCGGGCCGGGGCTAGAACTGCTCCGACGGCTAATGTAGCGAGGCCGCTTCGCTGCGCTTTAGGCCTAGAGGTGGCGCGCGCAGCGGTTATGCACGCGTCTCGCGTGCTGCACGTTCGAGCGCTGCACGCGAGCGCCCGCTTCGAATGGAGCGCGTTTCTCTTGGGCGGCGACGCGATACTTAAGCACGGTGCTTTGTTTCCAGTGCCGCCAAGCGTTATCGGCGGGAAGGAGTGTGAAGAATGGATGCTTCCGATGAGTTGCCACAAATAAAGACCGAGCCCCTGGAGCTGTCTGACGGGAGGTAAGCCGGCACCGAAAAAGCCGTCCTGGTTCTAACAGTACGTATGGACGCGCGCGTTTCTTGTTTTCGGTGTTCCGTGATAATGTTAAGCTGTGCGGCATTTTAAATAATCGGTAACTTGTTTACAGCTAGTTAAAAGAAAGCGCCTCCTCTCCCGCTTGGCGCCTTCCACCTCAGTGGTTGGCTATCGTTCCACGCGCCTGAGGCCAGCAGCACGGATAGCATCGTAAGCGCGCATTCGTATGCCTTTAGAATTGTTTCGCGTACAGTATCTTATAATTCTTTGCTTTGCTGAGTACGGACTTGAAGCCAGTTTATAGAAACGCTGCGGTTATCACTTGTTCCAAACTAGTACAGTATTTGCCAAAAGTAATCAGGCCGGACTGCTTCTCAGTCGTATATTGAAGCTATTATGCCAGCCCCCTAGCTCTAAACCTGTCTGTGGTAAGGAGAACCCTTGTCCTCACCTTCCAATAACTTTTTTGATCTTTAGGGAAGCCGTAGGGGCTTCACTATTCGAATGAGAGGCAAACTATTATGCAGCCTCGTTAGTTTGGCAAAGGATTTGCATGAGCAAGTGCCCCTTTGTGTAATCTATGATCTGCATGCCAAATAGCAGCGAGACTTTAGGGGTAGCTGTTGCTGCTACAGTCACATGGGCGAACGCTGTCTCCGCGACGCGCCATCTTTTCCCGACGCTGCTAAGAGCTGCGCGTGCGCTGTAACTGTGGCGCCGCCCGGGGACACCTGGCTGCATTATTCTCCCCTCCACCCCCCACCCCCCCCAATAAAAAAGGAAGCAAAAAAATAAATGTGGATTAGCTCAGCTAATGCATGGATATACAAAGCGAAAGATATCGGCGTTCACTGTGTTCATTGACGCTGGCGTTGACAATGTTCTAGACGGAGATGGCTTTGTGCAAAGGAGGGGCGCATAACTGGCTCCCTGGATAGGTAGACGCCTCATTCGTGCTTTGATTCGTGGTGAGAGAGAGAGAGAGATGTGGAATGAATGAATTAGCACTGACAGCGTTGTGGCTGACATGCGGCACTGCAGCAATACCAAGGCCGCAGCGTTCATTTGGTGATCAATCTCTCGCGATCAACCATTAACTGCATGCGACCTCCCAGGGTGGCAGGGAGGGCGCGCGGCCTATCCAGTGTGCAATCAAAGCAGGCTTTTGACACCAACGCCATGTACATGAAAGCGAGATTGAGGTCTCCACTGACCCATGGAGCCGGTTGTGCGCCTTTCCTTTCGTGAAAATGAACAGCCTTTGCAAAGTTGTCAACGCAAATGAATTCTATGAACGCCGTCGGCTCACTTGTTTTGTTTGGTTTTTGAGGAAAGGAAATGGCACAGTAACCGTCTCTCGCATATCTCGGTGGACACCCGAACCTGCCGTAAAGGAGGGAGGGAAAGAAGGAAGAGGAAACTGAAAACGGAAAGTTGCATTTTGAGGAAAGGCGCGGCGCTGCGCAGTGGGGGAACACCTGTGGCTGGGTGTGACTAGGGAGCGAGAGAGAGAGAAAAGGCGACGGAGTCGGCGGGGGGGGGGGGGGGGGAGTCGGCGGCGTGGGTGACGTCACTCGTGCTTGGACATTCGCGGGCTCGCGCGAAGCGCGTAGTGAAGCTTTTCGCTTCAAAACGTGGGCGCACTTGGAGCGAACGGGAGTAAGTGAAGCAAGCGAACAAACGATCATGGGCCGCCGAACGGCTGCAGGCAAAAATAAAACAAAAGAAAACGCGGGAGAGGCGCCCGTTAGTGTGTAAAATAAGGCTTCATACGCAGTACGTGCACGACCTCAGGCTGAGGTCGACGGCGCGAACTCGGCAGAGTGCCATCGGGCAGGACTTGGTATGTCACATCCGTTCTGTGATGTGTGATGTGGTGCAGCACTCCACTAGGCACTTTTTTCTTCTTTTAGTCCCTCCTTTATCCCTTCACTTATGGTGGGTTCAGGTGTTGACTGAGATGCGAGACAATTACTCCATTTCCTTTCCTAATAATAATAATAATAATAATCGGTTTGCGGGGAAGGGAAATCGGGATATATCTGTCCATATATCTGTCTCATATATCGGGCACCTGAACCCTGCAGTAAGGGAAGGGATAAAGGAGTGAAAGAACAAAGGAAGAGGTGCCGACCACCTGGGAATCTTTAACACAGCACAGTGCATGGGTGCCATAGTGTTTTGCCTCCATAAAAACATAGCTGGTCTTCAACCCAACCCTGAACTCATCATTTCCTTTCCTCAAAAACCGATTTTTTTAAAATTTTTTTCCCTCTTTGGCCCTTAATTCCCTCTTTCTTCCCATCCCTCAGGAGCCCTCATTATGTCACTTTTTCTTCTCTTACTCCGAACCCGCGGTAGCTCAGTGGTTAAGGCGCTTTGCTACCTGATCCTGAGTTCCCGGGTGCTTTGCTACTGATCCTGAGTTCCCGGGTGCGAACCCGACCCCGCCGGCTGCGTTTTTATGGAGGCATAAGCTAAGGCGCCCGCCCGTGTGCTATGCCATGTCAGTGGTTGTCTGTGCACGTTAAAGATCCCCAGGTGGTTGAAATTATTCCGGAGGCTTCCACTACAGCACCTCTTTCTTCTTTCACTTCCTCCTTTATCCCTTCCCTTACAGAGCAGTGGCGCTGGGGTTCAGGTGTCCAAACATATATGATGCTGCGCCATTTCCTTTCCCCAAAACAACAATTATTAATATTATTATTTTTTTTATCTCTCACTCCCACCTTCCTCCTTATCCCTTATGGCGGGGAGTGTCAGTTATGGCGCCATTTCCTTTCTTAAAAAAATTGCAGCCGATTTAGCTGGCCCAATGCCTCGCGTTTCATTTGGTTTGAGGTTTGAGGCTAGGGCTTTAGGGTCAGGCAAAGATTGGGTAATTGGTCTTTATGGGCCTTAGTGGTAGCGCAAAGGCACCTGTGTGCTGTGTGTCAGTGCATGTTAAAGATCCCCAGGTGGTCGAAATTATTCTGTAGACCACTACGGCACCTCTTCTTTTCCTTTCTGCTTTCACTCACTTCTTTATGCCTGTGCCATGTCCTTACCTCAAAAACCAATTCTCCGGGGCACTGTCAACAGAAGCACACTTCCCAAGACTCTGCCCAGTTAAGAGGTTAACGCGCCCTGACATCACACAGTATGCGGGCATCAACTGCATTTCGCTTCTATGCCCCGCGTTCTCGTGTGCACCAGCCCAGCACTCTAACTGATGAGCCGCCGTGGTGAGCGATTTTGCGATGCCTATGCGAGGCACTAGCAGCTGGGACTTGGTGCTTCGTCCTCGTGCTTAGCAGCCATATTTGATGTGTTGGAGACGTGGAAGGCGTAGCTTAGTTTCACCAGCGTCTGCAAGATTACAGCATCGCCAAACTATCGGCGGCGCGATGATTTTGTGCATGGCTGGACTGGAGGCAGTGGCGCACGCTATCGCGTGTTGCCCTATTCCAGCACTAACGTGTTTTGGAGCAAACAGCTTCACTACGCCAGCTGTTCGAGCTATCAGTGGGGCCACAAGTTTAACTTTGAATGCAGCTAGAGGTCAGCGGGGCCATTAGTTTGACCTTGAATGTAGCTAGAGGTCAAACCATGAGCATAACGGTGGGGCCGACACATGATGTCAGCTATAGCAGTGACACCAGCGGCTCTTACGCCAATTATCTTGCCTTTGACCTTGACCTTTGGTCTAGCGGGAAAGTGTCTGCTGGCATCGCCTGCGCAATTCATGAAAGTGGGTTCTGCATTTGATAGAGCAATGCACTTTGATAGAGCGGCAGATATGCAGATGTGTGCTCCATCACCGCGTTGTGGAGAAGAGGAAAGGAGGCATCCCAGGTGTGCTGCCTACTCCCTCCGCGACATTACACACCTTGACGGAGCGGCACATGCACAGGGCATCAAAGTGGGTTCTGCATGAAATGCCTGTGCACTTTGATGCGTTCAGCCTAACCCTAGATGTGTGTGATACGACGCCTGCAGTGAAGCCCGCCAGTTGCTCGACCACAAATGTACCCAGGGAAATGCAGCTTTTCGCTTTCGACCGGGGTTAACCACAGCTAAACCACCAAAAAAATTTTTTGCGACGCCATCTGCTATCGGATGTCCCGAGGCACGAATGGTTGGAATTTGGCCCCATGTCGTCGTGGCTGGCAGCCGAATGCCGTAAACACTGAGCCACTGTGGTGGGCGGTTTTGCGACGCCCCCACGAGTGTTCCCGCTATTACGGAAACGTTCACTACAGGTCGCCTCTTTCTTTGGATAACGATGGTGAGAGACCAGTTGTTACTGATGCTCACTAGTTGAACAAATTCTGTCTGCTGATATGACTAATGGCATCATGAAATTTTGTTTAAAAGCATTCACATTAGAATCCTGATTAGTGCAGAAAGTGTCTGGTGTTGGCGGCATATGAAGTCTTGGGGGAGAGGAGGCAAAGAGGAGAGGGGAAATGGTAAGAGTGAGATGAGAAAGATGGAAGGTGAGTACAGGGGGAAGTGGAAAGAGGGTAGTGGTGGTGATAGGGAAAGCTTGGTAGCCAAGCAGTGTTGAGCGGTGGGAGAGGGGCGAGGAGGTACAGGTTTTCACATTGTGATTGGCGGACTGGATTACTCCACCCACCAGTCAGGGGGAAACACTAATAACTAGCGTATACTCTGCTGCATGAACCGCATTGCTCATCGGACTTGACATAGAAGCAGGGCGAATGGCAGAGCTGTAGTTGTCTGCTGTTGCTCTCTGACTATAGAGAAACTAAAAGCAAGAGACTACAGCTTCCAGATCTGAGTGTTGGGCTCAATAAAATACAATCTTGCAGACATTATCACCTCACGCTCGTACGTTCTATTACATACCCACAGAAAGCTGCATCCTCGTCCTCCGTTTGGGGACAGTTTTCTATCTGCAGTCGAAGCTACGTGCACGAATTATCCGCTTCCAGACCTGTGTTGCTTGCTCGTGAGCGCATGTGAAGAGCCTGCTTGTAGAAGTAGATCTGGATGCTTGGTGTATAAAACAGTGCCATTTTATCGCAAGAACTTTGTGCTGCAAATGAAGCGACACCAGGCGAAAGACCGGCGTAACATACTTTCAATGATTGTGCAACACACCGCAAGCCAGGAAAACTAATCTTTCCAAAAAAAATGGTGGTGGTTTAGCTCTCGTTAAACCTGAGTGATGCGGTAGCTACAGCTGGCCG